>NW_015657969.1:1342220-1378659 GCF_001515625.1 Sinocyclocheilus rhinocerous | reverse complement strand
TAGTAATGCCGGTTCTGTAATCAGCAGGAAATCATCATCAGCTGCTTTCAGACGGAGCAGAATTTACTACACAGAGTCGTAGAAAGAGTTCATCTGAAAGCATGTGAAAATACCACATTTAATAACATATTTTTACTCCAAACTCACTTCATAACGTCAGTCGAGTGTTTGAAATAAATCCTTCTGTGAGATGATGTGGCTTCTTACACAGAATAAGGCACGCAACATATTTCATACTATTCTAAGCAGTGATAAAGGCTATGAAGATTAGCATTGCATTATTTTATACTTTATTATAATAAACATTGTAATAAGATGAACTCAGATTAACCATATATTGTCGTAGTCGTGTGTTTATTAGTCACGTTGAATCAATAAAAGCAGTTAAATCTTCTGTTTATTCAGCAACCGCTATAGGCATTTCCTGGGTTTCTTCTGCGAGGCGTATTTGGAGTTTCAGCGCGAGAGCGCCCTCTGGCCTTCGGATGGAGATTTACTGCTGATCACAGAACCGTGCTTCACTGAAAGATATGCATGACAATAGCAGCTTCTGTCGAATCGCGATCTTGATACCATTTCGATTTATCGTGCAGCCCTACTGCATGTATATGGGCTGTATGCAGCACTGCAACTTTATTGGCCTTGTTATTTGTATTCAGCTGATTGAGTATTTTGTCACTTACATTATATATGCACATCTTTACGTAAGCCACTTTAGGATGAACTTGTTAGTCAAGAACAAATGGAAAAATTGCAATCAAAATGGCACTTGGCCTAATCAAGGTGTCTTGTTGTACTTGGACTAATTAAGGGTTTTTTTTTTTCGTGAGAGATTATCAAACCTCAGATTAGGTTTTTATCTGAACCTCTGAACCACCTTTCTATTTCATTACCTTGCCAATCGTGTAGATTGCCAAAGCCATAATAAAATCAACTATTTAAATTAAAAAGGTCTCCATGGCCTCTGAATTAATTTGTGAAGTCTAATGCTTTATTGCTTTATTTATCAAAAGAAGTGGTCTTACTCTGTGGCATAAAGCAGTGTATGTAGAAAATAAATGTATTATGTTGAAAATTTATATATTTGCATTATATAGCATGGCACTGTGCAGTCAAAAATGTGATACTTTGGTTATTTATTTTATTATCATCAGAAATGTCAAGCATTTAAGAATGATGAGGTAATGAATTATAATCTATTCTGTCAGTCTGCGTCATTGACATTTTGACATTTGATCCAGTCACCAACAATAGTAAGCACTGTTTATAATGTAATCAGTAACTCCTTTATGTTTTTTGGAAATACTAATGACTCTGAGCCAGGCTAGAGTCATACATGACTCCTGATTTAGCTAATATTCCTCTGATTAGCCAGTAAACATGAACTTGAGTGTTTAGGTTTTTTTTTGTGCCCACTGCCTTTTTTGCCTCATATCTTTATGATAGCTTTAAATGTAACAGATTTATGCATTTGTTGCTGCTCGCATGGCAGTAAAAAATGACAGATTTTTTATTTTTATTTCAATGAAATTAATGTACTATATTTTAGTTTGATAATGTTTTGTTTTTATTTAATATTTTTAGGGGGTTGTATGGTACTAAATCATATTTATGGAATAGTTATTATTCATTTATTACCTGGTAACCACTTTTTGAGCGTATACCTGAAAATGAATTTTTCAACTTAAACTCTTATAAATCTTGATTGCTCAGGACTCAAGTTTGGTCTCTTCTCTTTGTAAAGACGACACTTAGTACATTATTGCGGAAGTGTAAAAAATTTAAAAAGTGAAACAAAAAAAGTTCTAGAAGTTTATTATTATGAGAAATGCACAAAATATAATTTTTTAATTTTCTATGAAATATAATTTTTTCAAGACATCTAATATTTTCCTCTAAAACTGCATGAAAATAAATATTTTTATTTAAGTTGTGTTCCAAATTTTGAAGTTAAGATCTCAAAAAAAAAAAAAAAAACTTTTAGTAAAATTTCATTTCCAATTCATTTCAAATGCTGCCATTTTTGACCGTGAACAGTACAACAGTATACGTTTATATGGGACCATTTAACCTTTTTAAATCACGTCCATTATTTATTTATTTATTTTGTGTGTGTGTGTGTTCATATATCAAATGCCAAAACCTTTACCAAGTTACATACTATTCACATGAAGTAAAAAAAAACAAAAAAAAACCAAAGCATAAAAAATGACCGAACAGCACCAGAGGGTTACAGGAATAGTTCACCCAAAAATAAAAAAATTGCTGAAAATGTACTCACCCTCAGGCCATGTAATGTAAATAAGTTTGTTTCTTCACTGGAACAGATTTGAAGAAATTTAGCATTACATCACTTGCTCACCAATGAATCATCTGCAGTGAATGGGTGCCGTTGGTTTAGAGTTCAAATAGCTGATATAAATAGCTGATCATAATAATCCACAAGTAATCCACACAGCTCCAATGAAAGCGAAAGCAAAAAGCATGTTTGTAATAAAATGTTGTTTTAAACATTTTTAATGTTGTTTTTAAAACCATGTTTTTAACTTCAGACCATTGCTGCCGGCTAGAATACAAGTCCTCTATCCATGATATTGATTATTGAAAATAGCTTTAAGGAAGCATTTCTTACAAGCACACATTTCACTTCACGCGTTAGTTGTTTGTTTTTTCCACTCCAGACATTAATTGATAGACTGGAGTCTTGTGGATTATTGTGATGTTTTTATCAGCTATTTGGACTCATCTTCTACATCTTGGATGGTAGGTACAATTTCAGCAAATTTTCATTTTTGAGTCAACTATCCCTTTAAGTTGTTTCTCAGCTTTGTCAAGATGAGAACATGGTCATTTGAGAGGATTTGCTGGCCAGTACCACAGTGGTCCTAGACTTTATGCTGACACCTATTGGTGTGTTTGAGCATCGTGCAAAAGCACGTTTTCAGTTACTTTTATCATTGTAGAAATACCCTGTTCACAAGAATATTTGTAATGTATGATTAATTATTCTGCAATCTAGTATGTCCAAAAGGGTTTACTAAGACAAAGTGAGTAGTATTCAGTTGGTCATATAGCAGCTATCATGTGGGACAACCACTCTAATGTAGCATAAAATTGCTTTTATGTACCCGAGGTCTTCATCACCCGTGAACATTACTCACTTCTTTTCAAATTACTTTAAGGGTGAAAAGTTTTAATCTCTGCATGTCAGCGAGATCTAATCAGCCTCATACTGTTTTGAAACCACTGGCTGTATCAGCAGTTCAGATACTCAACCGCAGACTCATTTTTACAGTTTCATGCATCAATATTGCAACTGCAAGCAGTTGTTGGACCTGCATCTTCAGTACATTTGAAACCTTTTCTGCTTGGAAAGATTATCAAAATTACCTGGTGACCCACAACATGTATTATATATATATATATATATATATGTATATATATGTGTGTGTATAGATCAGTCAGTTGTGTGTGTGTGTGAATATATATATATATATATATATATATAATGGCTGTCCACCAACGTTTACCATCCAACCTGATAGAACTGGAGAGGATCTGCAAGGAGGAATGGCGGAGGATCCCCAAATCCAGGTGTGAATAACTTGTTGCATCTTTCCCAAAAAGACTCATGGCTGTATTAGATCAAGAGGGTGCTTCTACTAAATACTGAGCATTTTTCAGTTTTTCTTTTTTAATAAATCTGCAAAGATGTCAACAATTCTGTGTTTTTCTGTCAATATGGGGTGCTGTGTGTACATTGAGGAAAAAAAATTAACTTAAATGATTTTAGCAAATGGCTGCAATATAACAAAGAGTGAAAAATTTAAGGGGGTCTGAATACTTTCCGTACCCACTGTATATATATATCAGTTAATTGTGTGCTTATTTTTCTGTTTTTACATTTAGATTAAGTTAGAGTTAGATGACTACAAAGGTGAAGTTCCTCTGTAGACACACTAATATCTAATATATCTAATCTTTGTCAGAATTCAAAATTTAATATCCATTTTTCATACAGTGAATTTAAGCATCACAACATTATACTATATTGCTAGCATTTAAAAAAATATATATACATTTTTAGTTTTATTTCTTTATTTAGACAAAGTGGAATTTTATATATAGGCCATTTCATAAAAATAATGATCAGCTAATTGGTAGCGGCCAGAATGTTAAAATCAGTTTATCACTAAACGAGCCAAATCACAAGCAGAAAAGATTCTACAGCATTTTGAAGTGTTTTTAAAGACCCTTCCATTTCTGTTAGTTAAAACAAACTAGCTTATAAAAGACAAAGATCATCTTAATGACTCCATGTTCCATTTAATCATCTAATTTTGTCTCTTTTCTCTCTTTCTCTTTTTTTACAGGAGCGAAATAGAAATAAACAGTAGGTTTACAGAGATCTCCTTGGTAGAACATCAACACTAATGATGTAGAACCTTAAATATTGTGTAACCTCAGAGGAAGAATGGGGTTCTCACGTATTTGTTTCTGCTGAAAACGATATACGAACACTTAATCAGGACAGTGGGCTTTTCTGCGTCAACTTCTGATGGATCTCCCCTAACGCTCAAGTGTCGCACGAAACGGAAAGAAAATCACTCACGTAAACTGTATCTAAAAGCACTTTCAGCCCTTCTAAAAGCTTCTACCAGTACCCTTAACTATCACTGGACACCTGTTTGGTATTAAATGACTAACCAGTATAGTTGGTTCTGAGGATTTCAATTGTATTTGTAGGCTTATTGTTTTGTCTAGTTTTTGTTTGTTTGTTTTGGTAAATCATTTAAATATTAGCACTCTATAACTTTGAGAACACTCAGAGGAGATGAGAATAATGTATCCAAGGAAAGAAAAAAAATATTTTCTTGAAATTACGTGAAGCTGTAAAAAATGTACTTGAGGCGCAGAAGCTTGTGTCCCACCTGACTGAATCCCAAGTCAGAATAATCACGTCTGATATTGTAGACTGCCTCCAGAGTAGCCCTTTCACCTTTGTGTATCAGCATCTATTTCTGTGTACCAAATAATAGTTTCGCAGTTTGGTGTAGAATGACACCAGCCAATGCACTTTTTTTTTTCTGTATTTTTAGTTTTAGTTTTTTTTTTTCCTGCAGTCTTGTCATTCAAAAGTGCATTTGTCATAGGAGAAACCTGCTCGGAAATGCCATAAGTTCCTCTGAAGTCCACCATCCTCAGACATAACCAGGCCTGGTGTTCAGGAGAACCTCTTTAATGCTTTTTTTGGACTGATCAGGATTCTTCTAATCTGCTGCTAATCAGGATTCAGTCCGAATTGCGGAAGCTCAGTGAGAACGTGCCAGTTTTCTCCTATAGGTGACTCACTAGCTAAAATAAACATTATCCATGTTTAGCGATGCCACGTTTCGAGTTTTTCCTTTCAGAATGTCCTCCTTTAATGAGTGTGAGACATTATTCGTATTGTCCAAATTGGTATTGCATGAGAACTTTCGGTTTTGCCGTTTGCAACTATATACTGAGCATTATTCTGAGGCCATGCAAATGAAACAATCTATTTAGGTCTTATAAGACTTGATCTTCTCAAACATCTGTGAGTAATGCAAAGTAGTTACAGTCTCTGCTATTTCCTGTTTGTTCACTGGAAGCTGCCTTCTCCACAGACCACTTTAGGCTGTTCTTGCTTCAGGAGGTTGTGGGTAAGAAGAACTGGACCCAGTGATGTAACAGGCATCACATCTGGGTTCACGTTCTACAGTCGAAATCAGCGGGACAATGACACTGCTGCAAAAAAGAGACGCCTTCCTCCCCCTTCCTCTGTGTGCTATGGTTTAAGGCCATGTTTGTATAGGTTACTGTAAATCAACGCTTCTTAATGATGCTGATGCTAACTAAGGTATGATGTGATTTATCTGATTCGAAAAATAAATATAGATTTATGGAAATGGATTCTGAAATTTGTTTTGACTGCAGCAGGTTTGGTTTTATATATCGCGTGGCAGCACCACCAGATCTAATTTTAAATGTGATTATGCGTTTGCATAAGAAACTTGCTTTGAAAGTGCCATCATTTTAATTCTAGGGAAAAGCTAATGTAAATGTCCTGTAATATCAATTTTAATCTCATCCAGATATAACACAAATCTGGATGGAAAATATTCACATGGGTTCGTTTGAGATGAAATTTAAACATTCGTCGTGATTGATTGTCGACTATTTTGCCCGGAGTTGTTGTGTTTAATAGATCATCCATTAGGTGGCGCTATTGCCCAACACATTTCAGTTCTAGCGACTTCTAGTGTGCTGTAAAAGATTTGGTTTTTCTTTTTACCCTTAAATCCCTCACTTTCCTAATCAATCTGAAATCTACTGAGATGAGAAGATATAAATACCTATTTAATCAAAAGACTGTGCCAAAGTCATAAATTAACCCAGCATTTGGGCAAAAAAACTAATAAATAAAAATAAAAGTACATAATATCTAATAAAGGTAAACAATGCAACTTAAATCAGTGGTGTGGCAGGATGACTTAAATTTCTTTAAATTCCTACATTATTAATAAAATTCATATTCATATTTTAATATAAAATATTCAAACTTAATTTGAATTCAGATTAATTTATCAACACATTTCATTTATATACTATTTATTTAACAAAATGTGCTGTAATTAAAGCCAGTGGTCCATTAGATTCCTTTAAAAAAGGTAAATATTACAAGAATATACCTTTTGCCTTCATGTATATTACAAAAGAGCGACACCAGTAAAAAAGAAAATGATATTAAGAAGGATTCTGTTCTACTACCTGTAAAAGAGTCTAATGGCAAGGAAGGATGATTCAGAGAGAATGTGCAGCTACATGAACACGGTGACAAGGTCTTATGTCATTTCAGTGGAAAAGGCAGAGCTCTCGTCTCTTGCCCAGAACTCTCTTCATCTTTAATCAGGCAATTACAGCATAAACATGGCACTTGTTGTCCAATCTGCACCTTTGTAAAGTCAATTAATGGTGGCTTGCCAAGAGAATCCCTCTGCATGAATTCTTCTTTGTCTGGTGCTGTAGAAAAAGTTGTAATTACTAAGATGGAGGCTTTAAATTAAGACTTTACCATGTTCGCTGCATATGTATCAGTACACCCATCTGGCTCGAACCGCTAAACACTTTCTTTTAGTTTTTTTAGGTGAGTTTGTACAACACAGGCTATGCTATTAATAACCTTTGCTACACTCCCTCTAATTGCCAGTTTGGCTCACAGGCATGATAAGAACAAAGGCTGAATATGCAAATGATGGTTTTTATTTCATCAGCCTTTGTGCTGGCTTGGGGTTTCCTGGCCCTTGTTTTTGAGAAGCCGGATCAGATCACAGCAGGCCTTTAGAACAAAACATACATCTCAGATTAATCACAGCAAATCGATAGACCTGCAGAGCTATGCTATGTGTACATAAAAAGTACTTGTCTTTAAAATAACCACTTTGAGAATGTAAATGCGTCTCTGGAACATTTTGTAGCATAATATAAATAGGCATTTTCACGAGTGAAATCTTCTTGATCTTAGTGTTGCAAATGATTCCCAATGACCTTTCCAGGAGTGCTCAACTTTCACATTTTCCATTTTGCCTCTCCTCACCTTTGCATGGGAGTTTTAATGTTAAACCATGTAGCATCTGATTAGAGTGTGTTTCACAAATTAAAAAAGTTGTAATGTGACATCGGCTCATCTTTGAAACAGTGAGTGGTACTGTGACATCACTTTAGCACCGGTTTACATATTTATGATGCGTTTTGTATCATCCATCCTAAAGGGTAAAGCTGCAAAGATTTTAGAATTTGATCATGATGGACAAACCTAGTGAGTGATTTTAATAGTTTTTTTTATCAGAAGAAGCTGATTCATTCTGATGCAGTTGAATGGTGTTCTGTTATTCTACAGATGTTTCTTTCGAAGGCTCGGCATAGCCAATTAGGAAGAGATGAGAGCCACAGCCAAAGGCCTTTGATTCTGCTCTCTTTGAAGCAACTGTCGTATTTAACTGCTGAGAAATGGCTGAGAGCAAGGTTAGGTTGAGGCTTTATAAGGACGGGCGCCTGTTGAAAAGTTATTTTACTTATCCAAAAAACAGATGATGTTAAGTGTTATCTTAAAAGCATTTCATTTAAATGCATGGCGATACTGTGCCGAGATTTCTCTCCACAGGTTACATATATATATATATATATATTCCTTTACTTATACATGTCTTATATATAGTGATATAATGGGGCTAATAAAAAACAAATGATTTATATATATATACTTAAAGCTGCATTTATTTGATCAAAATTACAGTAAAACAGTGAAAGTGTGAAATATAACGAATTAATTAAATAAATTAAATATAACAAATCTACTCAGAAGACAACAACAGAATCATCCTGAAATTTAAAAAGATGAAAGAATCCTCACAAAACAGACACTTGGAGGGGCTTGAACCTTCTCTTCTCTGACTTCCCCTCTAAGACCTAATGGAGATTAAAGGCCATTAAAGGCTCTTTGCTGCATGTGCAGTTTCTATTGATCCCATCGACTCAGCTTGTTTTAGCCAATGATCCGATTACAACTGTTGCCACCCCTCCCCTGGCCCTCTTCCTTCTGTCCCCTACTAAAGTTCTCCATTATACCATAGAACCATATGCTGACATGTGCATTTCCTAAAGCTCCATACCTGGACCGAGGCAGACTAAGTCGGCTGGACTGCAACTCTGCCACACTGGATTATGACAGGTCTGGGTTATGAAGCCCAGCAAACAGACAGCCTTGACTGCTACAAGATTGTGAGAATGATCCGGACAATGTGAAGTTCGACAGGACTGCTGGATCGAAAGATACCCGAGGGGCCTTGTTTTGAAATCGCTGCAGTTATGAACATTGACAAAGCTTTTTATTCATCTCTTTTGATTTCACTTACACAGTGTTCCGCTGGGTATCAGAGTTCTCAGTGTCTCTTTCTCAGTCTGAATGATCACAATATAGCCATTTTATCCAAAAAAATAAAAAACATATTGCCGGTATGGTTTCAAAACCAGAACAGCAACCTAATTATGCAGTTAATCAATGAGATACTGTATATGCAAGACTATAAATCATTCTAATAACAAGTATTTTATAGTGTCAGATATTAAACCTACAGATATAAAAAGTCACGATACAAACTATATATTACAATAATTAAAGGGACAATATGTTTTTATAATTAAAAGTATAATTGCCCAGTAATATAATTTATAACGTCATCACAAGTACATTTTTTTTGCTAATTTAAAAACAATGTAGGGTTTTGAATGAATTAACAATCTCAATTAAAGTGACAATATCAAATCTGAACAAATTTATACGAAATACAACAAAAACAATTTACATAATTGAGTCAAAAAACAAGTACACAGTACAGAGACTCGAATTAGTGAATCATTCGAACAAAAAGATTCACTAGAATGAATCGGCCATTCTAGATACAGTATGAGAGATAGGACCGTTTAGGATGAAACGATTCACTACAATGAATTGGACATTTTACCTAGATATGAGAGAGAGGTCTGTTCAGGATGAACTGATTCACTACAATGAATCTGACATTTTAACTAGATATAAGAGAGAGGTCCGCTCAGGATGAACTGATTCACTAGAATGAATTGGACATTCTAAACTAGATATGAGAAAAAGGACTGTTTAGAATGAACTGTAGCACAAAGAATGGGATACGTTACATGCCAAAGTTTAATACTTAGGGTTAAGTGTTTGTTCAAATCTCTAACCTAAGGTGTGCATGTCTCCTATCCATCCATCAGGGATAGAATTACAGACTGCTCTCTGTCTGGACCTGAATGTTGGATCTTATTCTAGCAGTCTCTACAGTGCTCAAATAAGCTTTTCTGAGGAAAAGCGTGACAGAACTGGGTCTTATTCCACAGAGTGGATGGTGCTGGTGATTACCGTACTCTGTCTCTCCCATCCTTTTGGTTTTTATTCTCTAATCTGTCACATAACACATGATTGACAGATCCAGGACAAACAAACAATGTGCCAAATAAACCCAAAAGATTGAGAGAGAAAAAACCTCAAAGTTCTCAGAACTTCAGAACAGCAGAATTTCTGTTAAGTTCCGCGTCTCAACAGTGGCTGCCGATAAAGAATGTACCACACAGGGTCACTTCCCAAGTTTCACCATAATAGGATTTATCACAGAGTACTTTATCAGAAACTGAGACTCATTGATGCTTAGAACAGTGTCAAGATTAAAAATTAAGGTTAGAGTCATGGCATTGCGTTTCCACAAAAGCTTTTCCGATTCAGATTCCTACTGATTACTGATTCCAGAGATATGCGATGCTGACAAATCTCATACTGTGCGTCTTTAAAAACGTCATCCTCTCCTCCCGTAAGTGTAACAAATCCTTCCCTCCCGGGTCAAAATGACACTATTTTATTTATTTATTTTTTGGTCCAGAAAGCTTATGTTGATCCATTTTTATATTGTTTTCTTAATATTTATGTAGGTTTTTTTTTTTTTTAAATGAGTTTTTGGTGATTTCTTATTTTATTTGTGTGTGCGTGTGTGTGGGGGTATGTGAGTGTTTTCTGCCTTGGGAATATTCTGTATTCTCAGCCCTTCGTTTGGGTATAACTCTTTTGTGGATTGTGTCAGATTCAGTTCAAAATTCATTTTTTTTAGACATAACATTGATTCCTATGGCGGGTCAAATTGACCCGCGAGGGAAGGATTTGTTACTTTTTTTTATTTTTATTTTTTATTACACCCACATAAACTCCTTAAATCCACTCAATTAAAAAAAAAATGTATTTAATTATTTTTTTGTGTGTGTGTGTTCCAAATTCAAGTGTGACAAAAGTCCCAAAGTCTCATACCATAACGATCAATGCTTGATTTAAAAAAAATGATCGAAAATCAGCTCCAGGTCAAAATGACCCGAATAGAGGATGAGGGTTTAATTACATGTCATATGAACAACCACTCGGTAATTACTTGTTCGGGAATCATAAGCTACTACATTGGTAGTTTTGCATGTTTTTGTTTCACTAAAATGAGCAGACTTATTAAAATGATTCATTAAACAATCCAACTACACTGGTTGTGCTGTATGTTTTGATTCACTAAAAAGAACCAGTTCATAAGAGTCATTAGTTCTGTAATTAGACTAGTGTAACTAATGGGTAAGTTAGTTAAACCGTGCTGAGGTCATATTTTGCTGAGATGAATCATAGACAACAACTCAGCAACACAGTTAGTTGTAATTAAGCAAATGAGACTCATTAGAGTCATTCGGGAATCGTAGCCTACTGCACAGGTTGTGCTTTATGTGTTTGATTCACTAAATAGAACAGACTCATAAGAGACTCCTTCGGAAATCCCACTATAGGCATAATGTAGGCGTAATTTACTGAAATATTTAACAGGGACAGTGCATGTATAGGGTGTTTTCATGACATGCCATCAATCCGGAAGTCGGCCATATTGGCGGCACTGAACTGAATGGAACTTGTGTATGGGATTGGGCAAAAAAACGAAGTAGTTTACTTATAGTTGCGTTTACAAAACAGATTTGCGCAAAACTTTTGAGATATTTTATAAATGTCGATAAAAAAACTATTGCGAAATGATGGCGTTTCCCTTAACCAATGTTATACGACTAAAATATATTTTTTTCCTTTCGCAATAAGTCATGGTGACGGATGTTGGTAGGCTTATTATATCGCAACCATCGCACTAGCTATTATTTTTAATCGAAGCAAAGCAGCACGGAGAACTATGTGGGGGTTATCCAAGTCTGAATGGCAAGGAAAGCCCCTTATACTTGAAATCGGCCACGTATGAGGTGTTTCTTGGAGGTTATAGTACATTAAAGAATGATTATGTGACTTTATTTTTTTCTATATGACTTAACAGCTTCCACACGTTTTTTCCATGGTTTAGACATCATAAATTAGTAGAACAACGTCTTCAGTAGTACAGCTGTGCAATCCATGCTGTTGTTTACATCTGAGTATCTTCAATATGGCCAGGCATCCGGGTAACTGACCAAACCGTGACGTAGGTGCAAACACTCTGTATGTGTAAATTAGTTCAACCGCTACAGTTCTCATCACTGTGCTGAGGTTGTATCTTGCACAGATGAATGACAGTCTGTCAGATATGAATGGATATAGAGCTCATCAGTTGTGCATATGAATATGTGTTGTGGGCAGATATTCAGATGGTCACAAAGACAAAGAAGGTCATATCAGGTGAAGAAAAGAGGCAGTTGTTCTGTCCTGAATACTAACGCGTGTGTAGAAGCCACAGCCTGAAGTGTTATATAACCATCTTTTCCAAATTGCAGAGCATGTGCTAATCTCAGGATTTTTTTTTAGCACTGAAAAGCGCATTTCACTTTCTCTTGTCAAAAATAAGCTAGAACACAGAAGGGGTGTGGTTGGTCCTTGTGTTTTGTATTGGATGAACTCTGTTGCACGGAGGCACTCAGTACTGCAATTACATCACAGAGGAGGGCAGTCGGCACAGCCCCCATAAATATTCATGCCAGAGCTGGAGATAAAACGGACACCTTTGATTCACCGGGATCTGAGCCTCGCAATGCATGACGGGCGGCTGCAAACACAGAGTACATATAATGGCTTTCTGCTTCAGGACGGGACCCGTGTTTATCCTCCGATCGGGAAGGATCAAAGAGCTACACACACACCGCTTAGCAGGCAGAAAGTGATGCAAGTGATGGGGATGAGGAGGTGGAGGGTATGAAAAGAGAGAGTGAGGGGTTTCACTGGCAGTTCATGAGCAAAGCAGATGCAAGATGTGTAGCTGACTAGAGTATGTATTTAAAGATGTTATGCTGTATGGCTTTATTAGCATGTCTGCTTATAAATTAAATAAGCTAATTGGCTAGATCACCAATGTAAAAGGATCAAGGCCTTTTAACCCAGCTAATAAAAATATGTTGAATGTCTTGCTAACATTCCCATTAAGTTAAGAATATGTTATTTATGAATGTCCTCAGAACATTCAAAACTTTAAATGTTTAAAAAACTTTTTTTTTGTTATGTGAACATTAAGGTAACATTCCATTTTATAATTTTTTTTTCAAACATTATGGGAATGTTAGTTTTGAATGTTCTGAAACAAGCAGAAACATAAAAAGAACATTATATGAATGTCTAACTAAAATATTTCAGAAATAAAACCTTCCAATGAGCAATGTATAAATAGTTTTTGTTCTAATGTTTTGAGAACATTAGTAAAGACAAGATAATTGAATGAACATTCTGTTAACTTTATTAGAAGAATGTTTGTTCATAATTTTGAAAGAAACTTGCCAGAATGTTAAACCGAAGTTCTGGGAATATTTCTTGTTGCTGGGAATTCACTTTCACTAGCTTTAGTGGAATCATAGTCAACTTGAAAAAAATGTTGGTTTTAATTTTCCTGATTATTCTAACTTACTTAAAGGGATAGTTCACCCAAAAATGAAAATTACCCCATGATTTACTCACCTTCAAGCCATCCTAGATGCATATGACTTTCTTCTTTCAGGTGAATACAATTGGAGTTATATTAAAAATTGTTCTGCTCTTCCAAGCTTTACAATGGCAGTGAATGGTGGTCGATATTTTGAAGCCCAAAAAGTGTGTCCATCCATCATAAAGAATGGCTTGAGGGTGAGTAAATCATGGGGTAATTTTCATTTTTGGGTGAACTATCCCTTTAAAAAGCTAAACACTAACAAATCAGATTTTTAAAAAAATCATTGTCATGTGATTATTTCCATGGTACTCAGAATTTGAATTTCAAATGAATATTGACAGACAAATGCCAGTTTATTCCTCCCTCTGCAGTTGTGGTGTAAGTGCTGGATCTTGACCAATAGAGGTCCTCCTTGCTTTGAAGCCAGTTACTGAGCAATGTGTTTCTGCTCTCGATCAAGCACTCAAGGCCAGCTGTGATGCACCCACTCCATCACTAGAGGTGTATACTTGATTTCAAGACAACACTATTGTCTGATATAGTACTGCGACTGTATATCCTCCTTAATAGAGAGCAGAAGAAATGTAAAAAATAAAAACCTGCTATTTAAATCCAGTAAAGCACATTTATAGAGATCACCAAATGCAAGTCCAACAGCATTGTTAAAATTGAATGGAAGCAGAGTGTCATTTTATCCAGACATTGAACATTGCAGTGATCAAACTGCATTGTGTGTGTGAACAGATGAAGGGATGCTGCAGCACCACACAGTGTGTGTGTTTCATTAGTGATTCGTCTTGTCCTAATTACTGTAAAATGAACAAGACTCCATCTGGCTCCAATAACACTTAATAGCAAATATTTAATCTAATCAAAATATGCAGCGTGAGAGAGGGACATGTTTTAACAGACCGTTTTGTTCGTTTCATGTTTTTATACAAGACTTGATGTACTTCAAGACCACATCTGCTTTTTGGCTCATTAATAAGAATAATTGAATCATTAATTAATAATTTAATCAGGAAAGGACCCCTTGAGAACCAGCGTGTGTGTGTGTATATATATATATATACACACACACATACACACACACACACACAGTGGATATAGAAAAGAATCTTAAAGAATTTTAAACCCCCTTTAAAATAATCACATTTTGTTGCTTTGCAGCCTGAAATGAAGATGGACACAGTTTTTGTTTTATCCAGCTGTATTTACTTATAACATCCAAGTGAAAGATATAACACCAACATGTCAGAAAAAAAAATTTAAAATTAAAAACCAGAATCACTGAGTTGGAAAAAGGATCACCCCATTGTGTCAGTATTTTGTTGAACCACCTTTTGCTTTAATTACAGCTTTTAGTCTGTTGGGATACTGTATGTCTCTACTAACTTTGCACATTTAGACTTTGCAATATTTGCCCACTCTTTGCAGAACTGATCGAGTTCAGTTAAATTTGATGGTGACTGTTTGTGGACTGCAGTCTTCAAGTCATTCCACAGATTTTAAGTCACAGGTTTAAGTCTGGGCTCTGACTAGGCAATGCAAGGACATTCACCAGTTTTGCTGTGTGCTTTGGGTCATTGTCTTGTTGGAAGGTAAACCTTCTTCCCATTGACAACTTTCTGGCAGAGGGCAGCAGATTTTCCTCAAGAATTTGACCGTACTTTGCCCCATTCATTTTTCCTTCTATCCTGACAAGTGCTCCAGTCCCTGCTGCAGAGAAACACTTCCATAACAGGATATTACCTCCAAGCTTTACTGTAGGAATGCTGTTATTTCGATGGTGAGCTGCATTGGAGCAACAAAATGTGATTTTAAAGGTGGGTGATTCTTTTCTATACCCACTATAGATATATATACACACACACACACGCACGCACGCACACACACACACACACATATATATATATTAGATAAAGGTCATAAATTTCAATATGAATTCAAACATTTCTCATGAAATTCTGTGCTGTGCTATTGACATGAATTTTATAGCGGAGTCATTTACCTTTAGAATTTAGAATACCTATAGTCCTTTAGAATTTAATCAATAATTATCTCATATGTTTCTATTTTTTAAATTTCTCTTAAGAAATAATAATAAAAATAAAGAATCTGAGACAAAGTTGATACTTCACTGAAGCATAACTGAGAGCTCCATTAATTCTCCTGAGCTTTGAAAGAGCAACCTCTGAGCAATAAAATTGTCCTCTGAGAATACATTCTTCGCTGAATGGGCCCAATATATAATTCGTCCAAAAGCCATTCAAAGGAGTTTGGAATACCATTGTGGGAATACAACTATTAATATCCAAGGAGCTACCCTTATATTTACATTCACACACTCTCAGTCTGTTGTGGAAGCACTATACACTGAGTCCTGATTTATAGCCGAGTAAGAGGGTGAGTGTTTACAGAGGCTGTATCGATCCAGCGACAGGAAGATTCTGCATGGTTGTGGTTTCACAGCTTCCTGTGTGCTGGGGTGAGCTGCCCACTGGAACATAGATCACGCTCTGTGGACTGAGCTTCTGCCTGGTCCATTGATCCAGACCCTTATTAAATTCATGTTAAGTATTAAAACCACCCATCTTAAATTACCAACAAAGCCCATGCTCTTTATGAAGAGTGCTTGATTTGGAAGGCAGACCCTCAAGGGCCTTGCTTTAAATAAATATAAAAAGGACTATTGTCACATAAACATAAAAAATTACTTTGTCCTTTTGTATTCCACACAAGAAAAAAATGTAGAAGAACGTCCAAGCTGATAATGAGAATAATGAAAGCATAATGGGGACTAGAACCTGTAAGCTCAAAAAAGTATGAAAAAGCACTATATAAGTAGTCAATCTGACTTGTGCGCAAAAATAGAAGTATTCTGGAAGCATACTGTATGAAAGCTTTTTGTGGAAAACTAGAAACGCTTTACAGTCACTATTCACTTTCATTGTCTGGAAATGTGTGGATATAGAATGACATGAGAGGGAGTAAATGATAACCATTTTTTTTTCTTGGGTGTATTTCATAACCAGTGATCATGTTTTACATGCTCAAATATTTAAAAAAAAGCACAAGCCAGGTTAGAAAAAATTTCTGAAAATTACAACCAGTAATTGCAGCTGTTATCAGTTTATAGTCATTAACTATCAATTAAGAGAAATAAAATCATTGACCAAATCTCCTCCTCTGGACCATATAATACACACACACACACACACACACACACACACTCTTATGCCCTAATAGCATATGAACACACAAAAAACACACACTACTATTTGCATATTGTCAGCAGCCATCTGCTGTAAATGATGGGCAATTAACTCAGTGGCTTTGTCTCTCCTCTCACTGTTTGGTTGACATGTATGGACGTTTTCAGAAAATATATGCGGGTGCGATAACAAGAAAGATGGAATGATGGAGAGACAGAGAGACATGGGAGAGAAAATTATGGAAGGATACAAGGAAGTCCTGCATTGAAAATCTGGCATTCTAATTTAAACCAGGAAAAAAAGAGAACATTTTAGGAATTTGAGAAATTGTAAACAAATAAATATTATGACATAAAATGAATAAGACACAGTCTGTTGTGTGTGTGTGTGTGTGTGTATTATTCCCAAATGTGAACAAAATTTGTAAATGTGATCTTTCCTTTGGGGACAGGTGACATCCACAAATGGAAAATCAAGTGATAAATTAAATAAATAATTTTTATTCTGAAAGGCAAAAATAATTTATAATTAAGCAATGCCACACAATCAACAATGCTGTTTGCCTCACCAATGAAACTTGTTCCAAACACAGCCAAATTAGAATACATTTTTGTGCATCTTTAAGCAACACACAAAAGTGGCATTCCTGAACGAATCAGTGTTTTTGAACAAGTTGGTTGAGTAAGTGATTCAAAGGCTCACTTATAAAAACAGTAGCTGCATCTAAAAATCTGACTATGAACTATACTTGAAACCACTAAAAAAATGTTATATTGTTATATGTAATGTTGTAATATTGTTCTATGTAATATAAATGTGGATAGCATGAATGTAATCTCAGCATATACTATACACAGATGCAGCCAGAGTGTTCCTGAATGAATTAGTTTTTGTGAACGAATCAGATGGTTGAAAGACACAAGGACTCTTCATAAAGACATTTGTCATTTGTTTCATCCTGAATTAATTAGTGTTTTGAACAAATCAGTTGAGTGAATGTTTAAATTGCTCACTTGTAAAGATGGTCACTTCGTTTCTAAATTCGTTTCTAATTGGATCAGTGTTTTGAAAGAATTGGCTGAGCAAAATAATTAGTTCATTCACCTATAGAGACAATCACTTTTCACCTGTAACCTGCAGATGGAGTCGCTGAAAAATCCCCAACACTAATGCTGTATAATTAGTTTTATATAGTCTATCTATAGTATATCCTCATTTAGATCACTCAAAGATTACAGTAACCACTCTCTAAACCATTTCTCCTCTCATTCACAGTGGGATACAATTAGCAAAAGTAGAGTGTGAGCAAGCAAGAAAGAGGTGGTGAGAATGACAGCCTAGACTCTATATTTCTCTAAGCATGCTGGAGGTGTTTCCTGTAAGTTTTATGTGGAAATTATACAGTGTAGACGTCTAACCCCCCGGCAAAGGTGAGAGGAACTCACCAGATTAACCATCTTCATAGAGCTGTCCTCTTTCATTCACCTCATACAGCCAGTTTGCTGTCTAATAACACTCTCTCCAACATGGGTTGGAGAGAGGAGACCTGCCATGTAAAAGGAGGAAAGGCTGATGGAGGAAATTTCCTGCCCAGAGATGCTGAAGAATCATAGATGGCAGAGGCACATTAATCTTTTACCAATGAGACACAGCTCCAAAATGAGCATGAATATGCCATGTGTAAACCCAAGGTAAATGAGCCATGAAAAATTTAAGGGGGTCTGAATACTTTCCGTACCCACTGTATATACTGTATATCTTTTCACATTTTTTGATTGTGTTTCTAAGAGTGCAAAATCTTATGTGTGTGTGTGTGTGTGTAATAGGTTGCGGGTTACCAGGCAGCATGAATGTGTGCCACAGTCTCTGCTCCTGCTGTGAGGGCCACACAGAAAAAAACAAACACTGTAATACGACAGACCAAAACAAACAAACAAACAGCATTTTTGTGGTAATGGCTGTGATTAAGAGATAAGGGAAGAAAGAGGGAGATAAAGGCCTCCCCCAGTTCTGACCTTCAGAAATGGCACAGCTCTTTCAGTCAGTTGCTGTTCACACACTCCCAGCATGCAGAGTCAGGATTAGAGGCAGGTGAGAGCTGCTCTCATTCTGTCGGAGTCTTGCCGTTTATGCAGAAACAAACTTAAAAACATTTCAATATATCTAGTTGGTCAGAATTTCTCACAAATTGATTTCTAAATTACAAATAAATGCTGGTGCCTAAATTAAATTTAGTTACAATATAATTATTTACAGTACATCTTATGCCACTATTGAACCTCTGATTTAGATATTTTCTAAAATTCCACTGTAACAATCTGAATAATTTTCATTACTTCCAGTGAATTAGTTCCTTCACATATCTTGTACGAATATTCTGTGCAGAATAATGACCCTGCATAGACAGTAATGCAGCTGACACGTTCAAGGCCCAGAAAGGTAGTAAGGACATCGTTAAAATAGTCCGTGTGACATCAGTGGTTCAACCGTAATGTTATGAAGCTACGAGAATACTTTTTGTGTGCAAAGAAAACTAAAATTTCTTCTCTTCCATGTAAGTCTTTGACACGCATTCAAGAGAGTACCACGATGCATGCGTGTGCATTCCTCTGCTTGTAAACAAGGCGCAGCACATCCGGGTTCTATGTCAGAATGCCGGCTCCTGCGTCTGCAGCACCACACGCATGTGGTACTTTCTTGAATGCGTGGCGAAGACTTACATGGAAGAGAAGACATTTTTGTTTTCTTTGCGCACAAAAAGTATTCTTGTAGCTTCATAAAATTACAGCTGAGCCACTGATGTCACATGGACTATTTTAACAATGTCCTTACTACCTTTCTGGGCCATAAAACGTTTCAGTTGCGTTCCTGTCTATGGAGGGTCAGAAAGCTCTCGGATTTCATCAATTTTTGGGTGAACTTTCCCTTTAACAATTTATTGTCTCCTTTGTTCAATTGAATGCATCCTTGCAGAATAAGGGCATTCATTTCTTTCAAAAATGATTGTATCAGTTTCAGAGGGATAAATCACTTAGAAATAGGTAAAATGAATCAAACAATATGGGTTGTAAACAGCAATTCATGCTGACTTCAAATGTGCACATAATGAGGTCATATGACAAAAATGTACATTGTATTTGAAACATAATGCTTAATTTTTTCCCCAAGCATTTTTTTAAGATATAAGGCAGTATGCAGTACATTGGTATTCCATAGTCATTCCAACACAGCCAATATATTGATTCAGATGTGATATACATTGCACAGAGTCTCTCTCTAAACCTTGATTGTGAATTTTTGAAGCAACCATTTCTCCAGTGATTATACTCCAATCAGTATGCTTCCCATGCCAGCACTATTGATCCGCCCAGTCATGTGTTCTCACCACATCTAGAGGAAGCAGGCTGGATTGTTTCAGCATTGCAGCAGATAACAGAGATGCACAATGGATTCCACCTCCCTCTGCCAGTGGACAGATTACAGCAGGACTCAGAAACGCCCATGTGTGTCAGAAACAAATTCCACCTGCCATTGATTTGTGATAGCAGTGCTAAACAAGTCATGTTGCAATCATGTGAGATGTGGTGATGGTATGTGTTTCGAAATTAATATGTAATGCCAGGAGTCTGGCGGTTTGATTGACAGCTCCAGATATGTGGATATGAATGTGAGATTTGGGTTGCTCTTTCAGCTGAGAACAAAATGTGGAGGAAAAAAAAATGGATTGATTCATTAGCTAAGAGTCAGAGTTCCTGAGAGACAGCAATCTCAAGTGAGTTCTATTGATTTTCTTTTTCAATTATGTAGTGAAAGGTAAATCACAGTCAGTGGCTTTTAAAAATGTGCAGAATAAACATAAACACTGAGAGTGTGTGAACCTAAATTTACACTAGCAACTACCACACAGCCATATCACACTCTTTGCAGGCCTGTTATCGATTCTGAGATATGGCTGGGCTTGTGTGCATTTGTGTGAATCATATGTGCGTCTAAATACAGAACCTTTGAGGTTTGTGTGTAGAAACTGAGGTTGTCAGTTGAACGTGTTTAAGTAATAATTCACCCAAAAATGAAAATTTGCTTTAAACGTACTGCTTAAAATGTAAAATGAGTTTGTTTCTTCATCATAATAAATTTGGAGAAATTTAGCATTGCATAATTTGCTCACCAATGGATCCTTTTCAGTGAATGAGTGCCGTCAGAATAAGAGTCCAAACAGCAGATAAAAACATTACAATAATCCACAAAGTGTTTGTAAGAAACAAATCCATCAAGACGTTTTTAACATCAAACAGTTGTTTCTGAATAAAATATGAGTGCTCAACCCATAATACTGTTTTCTCCTGTGAAAAAGTCATCTTGTCTGAATCAGGAGAGAAAGCAAGCACTGTTAACAAGCAAAAACAGCTCTAAACAAATATATTATGGTGGATTTTAATGTGAGATGACAACAGGAAAATGACTTTTTCACTGAAGGAAGCATTATTTTGCCAGAAGTTATAACGCCTTGATGGATTTGTTTCTTACAAACTTGCAGTTTTTCCCTTCACATGAAGATTAATTGATGGACTGGAGTTGTGTGGATTACTTGTGGATTACTGTGATGTTTTTTTGGGTGAACTATTCCTTTAAGTACCTTTAATTATGGAAACTTTTAACTTTCATTTAAGTTTACTTTTGATTTTGTAGACTTCAAATCCGCATAACATGCCTAAAAAACTAGCCCTAAATTACCAAACAATATCAAGGTTCCCCTCTGGATCACATTGCTCCCCAAAAGTATTTGGTACGGTCTTGCTAATGTGTTCATTTTATATGACTTCAGCAAAGTAATAATGGAAATAGCCTGCCACAAATATCACTGAAGCATCAGCATTGTTGTGGCAACATTAGAGTGAAAAGAACTGCTCTAATATGAAGCACTTCATTATGAATTAAACTGCTTTTAATGCCAGCATTCTAATGGGTTCATTTGTGTGTCAGAATGTGTGGGTGGATTCAATAAACAGGTAGAGAAAAATGAAAGGAAAATAGGCTGAGTGTTTGTGAAATGCTAATAAGAATTAAATGAGGACTTCTAGTAATTTTGATAATGATAATAGGTAACACTTAGACTTTCATTTCCCTCCCTCCGTGAGTCAAATAAACACACTATTAGAAGAATCACTGATTGTTGTCAGTTTGAATTCAAAATAGTGTGTATTTGGAGACTGAGATGACTTTTAGGGTCAGAATTTGAAGGTTTGCTGGATGCATGTCTTTCTGGTACCAGGTGATGGCGCTGTTTTCTCTAACCTGGCTAGGCTTTCCCACACGCTGTTTCAAGTGAAAGAACAAACACACACATACACTTATTACACCACGATGTGTAATTTTTAAAAAACAATATTTGACTACAGTAACAAATACACTAAATAACTCTAAAAAATAACTCTGAAATTTGTAATAATTTACACACACACACACATATATATATGTTTTATTTGTGCCCTATATATATATAAAATAAAAAAGAATACATTTATAATAAATTTAATAATAATTTTTTATTTATTTAGCCAGATTTAGCTCACTTTTAGGGACAAATTTGATTAAACTATAAGTAAATCCACATTCACATACACACACTAACCTGAAGATGAAAGTGAACAAAAAAGGGGAATAATTTATCCAACCAACACACACATTCACCACTAAACAATCTGAGCACACTATTAACAAAAAACCTTGTACCTCAACCCATTTGTGTGTGAGATGAACTTTCTTGTGGTTCAGACTGCCGTTCTCGCCCTTGTTTTTCCCCAGAGACAAAGGCCTAGCCTTCCACGTGATCACGCCATGCTCAGTTAATTCCTGCAACCGACACTGTATCCTTCATACTGGATGGATTCCCGCAGAGGCCTTGGCCCCAATGAGCCACAGGAGCCTTGTGCCAAATACAGTGACAGCACGGTGTGTGCCTCATTTCCAAGGTCATAGGGAGGACAGTGCAGAACGGAAGACATACGACCACAATTTCCCTGACTCAACACAGAAATGGATAAAAAGAGAACAAATAAAGAGGGAGAAGAGAAAGAGAGAGAGGAAAATGCTTTGCAAACATGCAGCCAGAAAGGAAAGAGCACTACTGGGGAAGCCCGAAATAGACTGGCTAATGTTTCAGTGCAGTGGCCTGTCCCCTGCATAGCAAGTGAAATTCACAAAAGCAGCAGGAGGAGAATATCGGTTTCTCTGCTTCTGTCTCACATCAATACGCTCATGTCTGGGGATGAGGAAAGAGGAGGCAGGTTTTCTAAAATACACCTAGATGTGATTTCCTATGATTTCCATTACAGTATGATATTTAGCAAACATTTATGAGAATGATTTCTGAAATGTGCCTCTAAATCATATGTGAGGAGCGTATGGCTGTGTTTCAGATGCAGACAGGAATATTTGTATGTGCATCTGTGGATTTCAGCACCTGCTGTTGGACAGCTCCCTCCCCCTTACTAGGGTTATTATAGGCATCTCACACACACACACACACACACACACACACACTATCAGCACAACACATGCAAATTTGTTAATATACTGCAAATGGCATGTGTGTGTTTGTGTGTATGTTCGCTTGTTGCGATATTGATGGATAACAGTTCATTTTTCTCCCAGGTTCAGACATCTGTCCACACAGCTGCTGTAGCTGTTCTACTGTACTCCATTATCAAAGTTTAATAGTGTTTGTCAAATCGCTCTCTGTCTTATTTTCAAAGCCAGCACACTGAAAGGCACTTCATAAACCTTTAAATGACAATAAAACGCCTCAGATTTACAGAGTAATATGCCTTATTACACGGCTCTCTGAAATACTTGATTCTAATTGGTCAGTCACGGCATTCATCGGGCTGATATTTCCCCGACATTCAAGCTGTATCCCCCTAATTTTTTATGTAAGAGCAGGCACGGCCATTTGTAACTTGTATGTGCGAGACTTCCGGTGTCATCCACTTCCAGTTATTTTTAACTGCACTAATCAGCTGGTTATGCTGCTTGATACTGCTGAACTCATACGTCATCCGCCCGGAGCTGCTTCTGTGTACAACTGTTGACGCAAGCTACATTGAAGTGATTATTACGTTTTGAATATGGATATTTTTCTTACAAAAACGCATCGATTCGCTACAGGGGGCCTTTGTTCACCCCCCGGATCCATGTGAGACACTTTTTTTATGGATGGGCGCTTTTTATTTAACTTCTTTTGGACTGATGCATGCAACACCCGCTGAGTGGCATTAAACAGCTTGAAAGATCAAAGACTATTTTTAATATAACTCCGACTGGATTCGTCTGAAAGAAGAAAGTCATATACACCTAGGATGACTTGAGAGTGAGTAATTTATGGGCTAATTTTCATTTTTGGGTGAACTAACCCTTTAAGTGATCTCGTACTGCTGCAGTAGAGATAGGCATATATCCAGGCATAAAAGATGGTTATCCTGGTTTATGACTGACATCTTACTTGATGGGCTTTTGGAGACCACTTCAACATATAACACACAAAAGCACTAAATAAATAAATATATACATTTATCAAATCTTTAAAAAGAGATTAAGCATTATTTAAATCTATAATTTGCATCAACATGGCAGATAGAAACTTTCACAAACCCCCACTAATGTCATTATTTCCTGCAAAGCAACGCTGTGGGTTAGCTGTGGGTTTTCACACACACGCACACACACACACACACACACACACACACCAACTATGCACATGGATAAACTGCAAAGTATTTGGTAATTAATGTCTAAACTAAAATCAAGCCTTCTTAAAATAAGATCTTCTTTTCTATAAAAAGCATAGCAAGCAGTATATCTTCCCCAGCTGAGCAGTTAATTGGCACCAAACATTTCTTCCAGTGTTCTTGTTTGTAAAGGTAATGCAAAAACATCCTTTGCTATGTTGGTGATTTCAAAGATAGACAGGACAAGTAAAATCTAAAGTAATGTCATCTGGATACATTTATGAAAAGATGTGTCCATGTTATTGAAAGAGATTAGTTTTGTTCATCCAACAGTATAAAGTGATATTCAAATGCTGCTCATATACATTGAAATGATCTCTTCACCCTGAAACAGTGAAATACTCTTGAAGGGCACACTTTAAAGTCTGCTGAAATTCCACTCTAATCTAGCCTTTTTAAAACACCATTGTAACATTCTCTTGTACATCAAAACATGATCACTAAAATATGCCGGAAGGTAAAACTTAATGAATCAAAAATAAAGGACAAGTAGGTTTCCATAGAAACATGTATAATTATGATAATTAGGCAGCCATGAATGTTGAATTCATCTGAATTAGGTAAATATGCAGACAAAGGCTGATAAAGAAGAACAATCCTCTTTGACGTTTTCAGTGTACACTCAAAGCTTTACCTGTTTATGGAATCTATCTGATAGACACAAGGTCTTCTGCTTTCAGACATTGTAAGAACAAAGGACCCTAGAATTATCATAGCCTATTCTAATTTTTCTCTCATGAATATTCATGCCACCATGTCATTATGCTGCCATAAATCTTTTTTTTTTTTTCAGTATAAGTCTACAGTTCTGACCTCTCCAAATCACAAGCGCTCCCAATCATGAGTAATACATTATTCAGAACCTACACTGATTGTCTAAACAACATCATCTAAGCAAAAAAGCCATTTAATGAAAACGTTTTTTGTTTCAACATGATGAATGAGTACATAGCACAACTTGTAGACTTTGTTTCTTAATTCAAGCATGACAAATGATGAAAAGTTAGTTAAATTGGGCTATTTAAACCAGACGGAACTGAAAATAAGTTTTTGTTGTCATTGCATAAAATGCCATTTAGGATCTTACTTTTGTGATTGACACCAAGTCTGTGTACTGCAGAATCTGTATATTGTTGAAGGCTAATACAAAAATGTAGTATTCATAAAACCGATAAATTGGTGTGGTATGGAGCTAAAATAGCTTGAACTCAAATTAATAAAATTTAATTCTTTGAATCAGTGCAAGTTTATTCTGTTGATCCACAACTTCTTTTAGTTGTTGAGTTCCTTATTTGTACTGAACAGTTAGACTGCTCACTGCTCATATATATATGTTTCTACCATAGTATTTCAAGTGAAGGAGCACTGCAAAATGTCTGGGTTAAATTTTTTCTGTGGTTATTTCTGGCACTTATCAAAGGTTATTTTAATCCATTACTCTGTAGTACTGATCAATACTCTATTCACATTAAATGTGAAAAGACACCCTCAAAGGGACCAATTTCACCAGCCGGTGGGGAAAGCTAAATGGTTTTGTGAGTATTGGAGAATTGACTTGACTTGAGGGCTTGAAAAATAAGGCAATCCATTAACATGAATGACAACAGATTCAAATACAAATACAAGGATATAATGAAATTGCAAATCATCATATCATGTTGTTATGAGAACCAGCAGTTCCTATTGTGCAAAGCGTTGTTAGGCTAATATTCCACTCCAGCTTCTTTAAGGAGTATATGTAGATATCTGTGCTTAATTGAAAGCTATTATCATAATGCACCACACCTTGTGTTATTCATATTCAAATAGCCTCATTTGAACAAAGTACGATGTACACCCCCCTGAGTGATTACAAATTGAGGCAGGGACAGGGGATCACTGCTTTAAATTACAGCTGTGATGACACAGGGGTCCATCTCACATATAAGTTCCCATTGTTTGATTTGCAAATGAATGTGTTGAGTATTTAAGATTTCAATTTAGATGAAGAGATTGTTTTTTTCAGTCCAAACAAACTATATTTGCAGAGTTTTCCAGAGAACATTTGACAAATTAGAGGTGAATGATAAAACTATTGTGGCAAAATAAATCAGAAATTAAAACAGGTTTCACATCATGGGATAGGATATCCTCAATTCGCAGAAGTAATCAAGTTGGCAGATGTGTCATCTACTGATGGGACCACAGGTGGCTTTTTTTGACCAGGTTCCACTTGCTTTTCAAATTATGTGAATTAAATAAGAAGATCTACTTCTAAGAACAAGCACGTGGATCTCTAGGAAATCCCACACTTTCTGCTGTGCAGTTGTGATAAAGTGACACCTGGCTGTAGCTGTCTGATTAGCTCAGTTCTCCAAGCTAATTTCTTCCAGAGAGTTGTCTTTTTTTTTTTTTTTTACTTTATGAAGCGCTCCACCACATCTTCAAGTGATTTCACCTGCTCCTCAAGTGTTCCTGAAATCCAAACCACTGCTTCTGCTTTTTGAATAACTAAGATGGGCCTTGATATTGTTTTGCATAGGACAGATATATGAAGGAAAAGAGTCCAGTCTCAAGTTACATATGATATTTTGGTCCGTAAAAGCAAGTACAAATCTGTAAAAACCTCATATTTTTATTGATTGATTGATTGAAAAGTAATATCACATCTCTTCTCAACAAGCCACACAATTTGACGTAATTCATGTTGCAGGGCAAGTTCTGCACTGAAATGTATTACTTATTAATTTGTGCAAATACATAACTCAAAGTATTAAGAAGAGAAATAGTAAGGCATCATTAATAATTCACAATTTAAATGTATATAAATGTAAGTAAATCTGAAATCAATATTTTATTCGATTTTATATTATTCAAATAATCAAAAAGTGTATTTCACCATAAAATCCAAAACAAATTTAATTTATCACTAAACATAATGAGGGAATCAATATTTTAATAAGAAGATACTGCATTATTATATTTATAATTAGAATGTTTTGTATCATCCCAGATTTAGACATCTGCTTAGGAGAGTTATACAGACTTGTTTTCAGAGAATATGAAAAAAGGTATTTTTCTTATCTAATTAGCACACTGATTTTTCCCGTTTTAATCATAAATTAAGACAATTTAATGAGATTTATGCTTAAAACAAGAATTTGAACAACCAATTTGCCAATGCAGTGTGAGAAAAATTAACTTAATTTGGGATATATTATCCAAAATCAAATCTTAATCTTTAACTATTTTGCTTCTCAAGTAAATGCATCTTGGTTTAACAATGTTCAGATATTTTACTGAAAAACAAAACACACTAGTTAAGAACATGATTTTTTTTCTATGTCTTATAATTGGGTCAGGATATGTATAAATAAAATAAATATTATCTAAATACAGTATATAAATACATACTATAATACATAATAAAATAGGCCAGACTCTAATGCATGTACTGTAGTCATACTGAGCTCCTGGTAGTGCACATGCATCAAAAGATTGATAGTGACTACAGCTGAATATGTAGAAGAAGCTATTGTGTGCCCTGCAATTGTACAAAGGCGGGACGAAGGATCTTGTCTTTGCTTGGAAGAGAGCGAGTAGCAAGGCACAGAGAACTTCAAACAGTAAATGTGAGAACATCAAATGTCAAGGGATTATGGCTCTGCAAAACCAAGAGCCTAACAGAGAGAGAGAGAAATGAAGAGAGGGAGTGACACCACGAGCAGAACAACAGAGGAAATATCAGCCTCCACATGATGCCAAACCATTGATTGAAATTCAGGTGCTGCTTTCTACTGCTTCTTGGGATTTTACCCTCATTCCCTCAAATTTAAAACAAAAGTGATCAGAATTATAGATTTAAATGAAAGAGGCCTGTATCTGTTAACACCAGTGGCGGGCCGTGCATTTTACACCTAGGCCTTCAGTGGCGTCCTACATGAATTAATCCATCTCTTGTTCATCCAAACAGCAGGAGGCACTGTCTGAAAAAACGACAGGTCTGAGCGTGCAGGTCTGAGTGTGCAGTTGGGTCTCCGGGCCTGCAGCTTCATAATGTTGGCTCCACTCGGGAAACTGTGATATTCTTACGGAAACTTAAACCTGGCTTTATATCGCGCAAATAACATCAGCATACAACGCATCAAGCGATAAAAGAGTCAAAAATGAAAATTAACCTACCATACTCTAGTGGTTTTTCATCTTCAGGAGTCTTTCACAGAGCCGGTGCCGAGGAGGTGTGTGGTTGTTTTTCGCAGTCATTAGGACTACTGTTTTTAGATTTACTAAATATAGTAGGCAAATATTTTTTCAAAATGCACTGAAAATATAAACCTGAGAAACAAGTAATAAAATTTTTATTAAGTTTTAATAAAATGATTTACAGTGATGCTGTTTACTAGCGAGTATGCTGACCATCCAATCAAAGGACGAGAAAATGCTGACGTTATCGTTAGCCAGCTAGATGGCCCTGGTGTTGCCAACTCGAAATCTGATTGGTTAAAGCAACGGTTTCATTGCCATTAATTTAAGCTAACAGAGGTCAGCATTGTTGATTCTGAAGGCTTTAAGGCAGATTTCTTTGACCCTGGCAACACGATTGCTGAAATATGATTGGATAAAAGCTCTAATATAAACATACACTGCTGGAAGCAGTGCAACCAAGAGAAAAGCTATGAAATGAAGAGAATAGACTATTGGAAATAATTTAATACACATTCATGGAAAAATATATTAAAATTAAATCAGTGATTCTGATAGTGTTTAGGCCAGCAGAGAAGGCTTTGCTGGCCCTGACGGCCCACCACTGGTTAAAACCAATGACAGCATGAATTTCTACAAGGTTTATTAAAGATATCTATATACAAGCTATATCTATGAGAAGACTGGGGCAAGTTGTCATAATGGTCTCTCTTACATGTACATAGTTTGATTCTGCTTTGACCTGGTTTATGGTTACCTGTGATTATTTTCATCAAACTGCTGTTACACAGCTCTCGTCCGCCCTCTCCCGATGTGAATCCAGGATGGAGCGAGGTTAAAATGTATCCGCCTGATCTCTGACTGGCCCACTACTACATTGCCGGAGGACATGTACTGCTCTGCCCAGAGATATTATCACAACTTCACTCCGCAAACACAGATGAAGAGCACATACACTCACTTACTTACAAACAGCATGTGTATCGGCCGTCCTCTCAGGTAAAGAGGCTAGCTAGCATGTAAGAAGTCGTTGTGGGTGTTCGTTGTCTTCTGCTCTAGACCGAACCTGTATGAAATGCTCATGTTAAAGTCAAAAAAAATTATTTGGGTTTGAAAGACAGGATGTTTGTCTCTAGACAGTTTGAAGATGGAGTGATCAGGCACAACAGTGCTAGTTTTTATCTGCACTGAATCCCTACTGTGATCACCATGATATACTGTGTTTACTGAGGAATGGCCTTGTTCCTTGTATTTGCAGACATATCAGCTCTGTTTCCAATTCTAGTGAGCTTCATCGCTCCCTACAGTATATAGATGGCTGTCTTTTTCAAACATCAATAAGTGACCAATTTGAAATGCTGTAGACTGGTAGAAAGCAACATCACACAAATAGCAGGAGATTTGACTTTGAAATTGTATGCTGTTGCCGTATGGCAACATATCATAAAGTACCTTAAAATAATATTTTTTTCAAAAATATTTTTGCCAGCACTTCAAGTTAAGCCATTCTTCGAAAAGAAAAAGAGTCAAATATTTTTTTCTATAGGTCTATCATAATGCGTGCGGTAGTTTGATGTTAGCATGTTGCTAAGCTAACAGAGATATACTCTAATTAGCCCAAACTAGCATAACAAATACAAATATAGGGTAAAATAATTGATTTGAAATCAGATTAAATCAAATGCTTTTCAGAAGTGAATGAAATAAATTTGATATATTTATTCATCACATTCCTGCTTTCAAACGCAAACTATATAGCAGGGTAAACTTCCAATATTTTTCCATTCCTTTTGCTCCCACAGCATCAAATATAGTGTTAATTGTATGCAAAATTTTTGAAAATGAAAATATAAAAAATGTGGCTATATTTATGATGTTAGTTATTGTGGAAATGCATTACCACAGTCTGTGACAAGAGTCCATTAACATTTCTTTCACCTTGTCTGCCATCTTGGATTTATTTTTTCTTCTTGTCACAATGCATTCTGGGATTGCTTTCTACGGGGAGGATACTGTGCTGCCTTGTAATTTGTCAAAAATGAGGTATCAAAATTAAGGTACCTAACAAATAAGCATATTAGATTGATTTCCTAGGGATCATATAACTCTGAAGACTGAAGTAATGAATGCTGAAAATTTAGCTTTGCCATAACAGGAATACATTTTGAAATATATCAACACAGGAGACAGTTATTTTAAATTTTAATAATGTTTCACAATATTATTGTTTTAACTGTATTTTTGATCAAATAAATGCTGACTTGGTGAGCATATTCCACTTCTTCCAAAAACATTTAAAAAATCTTACTGACTCTGAACTTTTGAACAGTTATGTGCCCTCAACAGTCAATTAATTTTTTTCACGAGTTCCATGCATTAGATTTGCTGCATTGCCGTCCATGCATCTCGCCTCCACTCCTTCTCTTCCCTCACTAAGCTCCGCTCCCTCCATTACAAATTCTCAGCACTGTGCGGGAAAATGGCCGTGCCTTTGCTGATGTCACATGCAGGGAATGGAGGCAATCGGGGGTCAGGGCTGAGAGCCGGAGATCTGGGCTCCGTAATGGGAGCGCTTACAGATTAAGATTAAAATCTGCATGGGCATGGTTGCTGGCAGGGCGGCTCTTCGTTATTAATAGTGTGTTTTAATAAGGCACTGTCCCAGGGCTCTGGATCCTGCAGGACCTCCAGCATCTGTCGACTCCATTGAGATGTGCAGTGGAAATGAGAACACCATCCTGAGGGGAAAAAAAGGAAACGACTGCGGCCCAACACCCTGTGCTGTAGCTAATCTCCCAACACTTAAAACTACACCGTTTACTTTGCCTTGTTCGGTACATATTATTGTCATTTGAATTTCAACGCAAGGGTTATAGTTTATCAGAGCCGGGCGGAAGTGTCACGACTCTCCCTCTCTCTCAATCTGTGACAGGCAGGAGAAGGAGGTGAATGAATTATTAAACTGACTATGAAGTGCTGAGACATTTTCACATTCGCTGTAATGCATGTTGTCCCATTGAGCCCTAGAGATAAACAGTCACCCGGGCTGGCTTGACAAAAATCGACTGTGTACTGAAGGAGCGAGGAGACGAAGGAGATTCCAGAATTATCACAGACTTTATTTACATTGACACCGGAGGAGTCACACGTAGGACACGGGGATTGACGATCATACAACAAGTAGACCCGACAAAACCAAACTGAACAGATTGGGGCTTATAAAGCCATGGCGGAGCAGGCAGACCAGGAAGCCATGGCGGAGCAGGCAGTTCAGGAGGGCATGGCGGAGCAGACAGCTTAGGGAGCCATGGCGGAACAGGGAGCTCGGGGAGCCCTGGTGGAGCAGGCAGCTCAGAAGGCCATGGTGGAGTAGGGAACTCAGGAGGCCATGGCTGGACGGCCTCCGTGGCCTTGGCCTCACCACTCGGCCCGGCTACTACAGCTGGGAACTCAGGACACCATGGCCGGATGGCCTCCGTGACCTTGGCCTTGCCACTCGGCCCAGCCACAACGGACGGACCCATACTACCCCACCCCAAAAAACAAAATCCCTGGGGAGAATATTGTCTTTAGAGGCCCTCCGTAGGCCTAACTCGGGAAGGCCATGGCAGGGCGGCCTTTGTGGCCTTGGCCTTGCCACTCGGCCCGGCCACTACGGACGGACCCATACTACCCCCCCAAAAAAAAAATCCTTTGGGAGAATATCGTCTTTAGAGGCCCTCTGTAGGCCTAACTCGGGAACAGTGGCCCTCCCTGGGCTTGACTTGGGGACTGGAGCCTTCCTTGGGCTCGACATGGGAACTGGAGCCCTTTCTATGCTAAACTCGGGAACTGGAGCCCTCCGTGGGCTAAATTTGGGAACAGAAGCCCTCCGTGGGTTAAACTCGGGGACAGGAGCCCTCACTGGGCTAAACTTGGGGACTGGAACCCTCTCTGGGCTAAACTCGGGGACAGGAGCTCTCCGTGGGCTGGATTCGGGGGCTGGAGCGAGCTCTGGGGCTGGAGCCGACACGGGAGTGAGCTCTGGGGCTGGAGCCGACCGCCTTCTCCTCCTTCGATTCCCCTTCAGGTTCAGGGTGAAAGGCGTGGTTGGTGGGCTTGAGTGAGCCGCGGCCGGCGGGCTTGACTGAGGAACCGCCGGTGGGCTTGAGAATGCTGGCAGGCTTGACTTTGGAGCGACCGGCGTAGGGGCTCCGGATCGGGATCGGAGGCTCTCCAGAAACCGGATGACCGCCTCCTTCCAGTCGAGGTTGGTGGTGACTGGGAGTTCCGTGGGGCGATGGTATGTGATCCCGAGCCGGAACAGCATCACCAGGGTCTCCCCATCCAGGGAGCTGGCGAGGGCGAGCGGCATGAATGCTCTCGCGTAGGAACGTCGCTCATTCCTCCATGTTGGTGGGGAGAAACGAAATGGAAAACAAAAGACTTATAAAACAAAAACAAAAACACGGGAGAAGGGGTGCCGCTTACTTTTCTGTTTAGGTCGGGTCTTCTGTCACGCATCGGCTACTGTGGAGGAACGAGGAGACACAGGAGTAAACTCAAAAACACAGTCTTTAATCTTCTGATTCGGGGAAACACAGGGCAGGCAGACACACACGTTGCACATGGACGAATATTCAACAAGTAGACCCGACAAAACCAAACGGAACAGACTGGGGCTTATAAACACAGGGGAATGAGGATAATTAACTAAACACAGCTGGGAACAAATAAAGAACTAATCGGAGAACATAATGGGAACAGGAAGGACCAAATAAGGGCATAAGGAAACACTTGGGGAGCAAAACACACAAAACACGGAACAGGGTCTGACAGTCAAACTCATCTTGCATTAGAATGAACCAATTCAAAACAGCATATCCATGTGGCGTGAAGCCAACTGCACTTTCCTTCAGTTTCCATGCATTTTTGTAGGCTTAGCACGATGACGGAACAATATTCAGTGCTGATAAAATCCTGACCTCTTTAATAGATTCTCTTGTGTCAGTCACCACTGACCATGTGTGTGAGGATGGCCAACACGTGAGCTGAGAGTGATGAGAAAACCTTCATTACTCTTAATATTATAGCCAAGTCAGTCTTGTTAACTTATGGCTTTCTGTTTTGTTTATTTCCTTTCTGGGTTAGTGGATTGTAGGAATTCAATTTCAAGGAACAATAGACTTAGACCGCGAGATGTGGTGTATGCCTGTGCTGTGCAAAAAATTAAAATAGTTATTTTGCTGTAAATAAAGAAGAAAGGCTATTGCCAGAGTGCATGGGAGAATTTGACACATACATTATGCAGTTTACATTTCGGCTCACATTATAACAGACATAATTTTCGTTTATCACAAAGAGAAAGATGGCAGCAGAAAAACTAACAATACGCTCTCTAATTAAAAGGAACCTCTTTAGGGAAATGAGGGAATGTAGTGTTAACAACCTTATGCCTGTGCTAATCACCGTAGGTTATGCATATGACTAATTATGAACTTGTTATAAGGGCCTCTGCTCATGCCACACGAGAGGGAGCATAACGAGAAGATTTTGAATCCTACTGATGCCTTCATATTATTTTTATCCCACTATTTATCAAACCGAGGTGCTTGTTGTGGATTAAACAACTTTGTCATCAGCGTTCAGCGAGGACATATCACACAAATTAATGCGCAATGCACAAACTAATGCATTAAGCTTAACGTGGGCCCTGCTGCAGTGTCACTTTCGTGATGTGGATGTGCAACAATGTCAACCCTTACACAAAGAAAATATATTTCCTTATACAATAACAATCAACATATTAAATATTTTAATTCATATTGTAATTATACAGAATAATATATCAAGTTAATATACTATAACATTTTGAATAATACATAAGGACAATTCCTTACTTTTATTATAGTGAAAATTTTATGACAATAATTATTTATATATCATAATGTAATTTTATGTTCAGTAATACACTTCATAATATATACATGTACATGTGATAACATATGGCACTGTGCAATATATGTACACAATTAGGAGGAAAAAATATATTTGTATGTGCATGTATGTAATGTGTGTGTGTATATATATATATATATATATATATATATACACACAGCACAAGTCAAAAGTTTGGACACACGAATGGGAAGTGTGTCCAAACTTTTGACTATACTGTACTATAATATAGCCTACACATAAGGAATATCGGCCGATATATCGGTATCGGTCTTTTTTTACTCCCTAATATCGGTATCGGCCCCCCAAAAACCCATATCAGTCGGGCTCTACTAAATACATTCATCCATACATCCATTCTTCATACATTTTGTAGTTGTTTATCGATCCCCAGGACCACAAGGTAACTTCTTGGATGAATTAGATGTGCTACTCTTAACCTTTCCTGAGGATGGTACTCCCCTAGTTATGCTTGGAGACTTCAACATCCACCTAGATAAACCTCAGGCTGCAGACTTCCACACTCTGCTTGCCTCTTTTGATCTCAAGCGAGTGTTAACTACGGCTACTCAAATCAGGCAACCAACTGGACCTTATTTACACACGACACTGCTCCACTGATCATGTACTGGTTACACCACTGCACACCTCGGATCACTTCCTCCTCACTCTTAACCTCAACATGGTTCCTGACACAACACATACCCCTCCACATGTCATCTTTCGACGTAACCTACGCTCACTCTCACCCTCCCGGCTATCTGCTATGGTTTCATCTTCGCTTCCTCCCCCTAAACAGTTAGCATCTTTCTAAGCTCAGGGCTGCTGAAAGGGTGTGGCGCAAATGAAAAAATACTACTGACCTTAATGTGTATCAGTCACTCCTCTCTTCCTTCTCTGCTAATTTCTGCACTGTTAAAAGGACATACTATTATAACAAAATTAACAATTCGTTTAACTCTCGCATGCTCTTTAAAACATTTTCCTCCCTTGCCATGTTCCTTGCCACGTTCTTCATTAATAAAATTAAAACCATCAGTGCACAATTTTCCACACCACAATCTGTCAAGCACATCTTACCAGCAAACATGCACGTTCACATCCTTCTCTTCACTCTCTGAGGCAGAAGTCTCCAAACTCATCCTTTCTAATCATCATACTACTTGTCCGCTTGATCCTATTCCATCTCATCTTATTCAAGCCATTTCTCCTGCAGTTGTACCTGCACTCACTCACATCATTAACACATCCCTTCACACTGGTGTTTTTCCCTCAGCATTTAGACAGGCTTGTATAACCCCTCTACTTAAGAAACCCACCTTTAACCCACGCATGAGAAACGTTTGTTAGGCGGGGTAGGGCGTGGTCTTAAAATGAAAGATGAAAGATCTCTCTTGGCAGGTCTTCCAGCCAGTTCTATCAAACCTTTACCATTAATCCAGAACGCAGCAGAAAGATTAATTTTTAACGAGCCGAAAAGAATGCACGTCACACCTCTGTTTATCAGTTTGCACTGGCTACCAATAGCTGCTCGCATAAAATTCAAGGCATTAATGTTTGCCTACAAAACCACCACTGGCTCTCTGCACACTGTAAAAAATGACCGTGAATTTAACGGTAAAAGATTAAAAATGCTACAGTAAAAACCTGTTAAATGGTTAACGGTAAATTCCCCTACTATATACGGTGAAAAAACTGTATTGGACATTACATGTATTGGACATTAATTTTACGCTAGTATACCATTTTTGGAAGTGAAAAAGACTATAATTTACAGCAAATAACCGTAAATTGATATTCCCAGAATTCCCGG
>NW_015657969.1:1340976-1342131 GCF_001515625.1 Sinocyclocheilus rhinocerous | reverse complement strand
TTCAAATTTGATGTTTTTTTTGTTGAAATAACTGTTTCTTCTTCAGTTTTGTATATTAGGGTTGTGTGTTGCACATTAATGTTGTTAAATGAATGTTTATTGTATTATTTCAGTTTCATGTGTGTTACCGTGATGGTGTTTAGTGTTTGTGTGAATGACGCTGTGCACCTTCTATATATGTTATTATTTAAAAGCTGCTTGTGATGGGCTTTGGTTCATCATGTGACTTTCTCATCACCTCCTGCATTTGGTGGTTATCAGTGTATTACAAAGGTACAAAACAGATTTCAGTACTTCAATAGGTTGGTATATTAACCTTATATCAGTTAATGAAATTACGGTATTTAACTGTAAATTTAAGTTAAAACCGTAAAACCTAAAACGTTGCTACCGTATTTTTTACAGTAAAATTCCGGCAACCACAGCTGCCGTTTTTTTACCGTAAATTGTACTGATTTTTTTTTTACAGTGCACCCCTTTACCTAAATTCATTACTTCAGACTTACAGTATGTGCCCTCTAGAAGCTTGTGTTACACCACTGCACACCATCTGCAAGTGAACGTTGCTTTATCGTGCCATCCCAAAGAGGCACAAAATCACTTTCTCTTACTTTTAAATGAAATGTTCCCTCCTGGTGAAATGACCTGCCCAACTCAGTCCGAGCAGCTAAGTCCTTAGCCATCTTCAAGAATCGGCTAAAAACACATCTCTTCCATCTTTATTTGACTTGCTTCTCTAATCTTTTTGCATTCTATCTATTTGTTTTCTTTTTATTTATTATACAATTATAATTCTGACTTTCTGACTTCTTCTGATTAACAAAAGCAAAAAAGGCCTCTAACACTAGCTTGCTCTATTCTTTTTCTATTCTATCTGTTTACTTTTTATTTATTATATGATTTAAAAAAAAAAATGCTCAGTGTACTGCATTAAGCTAACTGAGACTTGTTATAGCACTTGCATATCATTGCTCTTTTGTTGATTTTGATTGCTTCCATTCCACCTTTGGATAAAAGCGTCTGCTAAATGACTTAAATGTAATGTTAAATGTAAATGAAAGTATGGGATATTCAAAATAATCAAATCTCTAAACTCACGTTCACAAGATGTGACGTTCCAGTATATGACATACACTGTAAAAAAAATTGTGTAGT
>NW_015657969.1:1338656-1340206 GCF_001515625.1 Sinocyclocheilus rhinocerous | reverse complement strand
ATATATATATATATATATATATATATATATATATATGCACATGTATATTATGTATATATACATTCAGTTAGAAATGTCAAATCTCATTTGCCCAAAAATCCTCTCTCTCTATATATATTTGTATGTATCAATATCCATTCATGTTCAATGCATACTGTATATTACAGTATATTGAAAAAATGTAAGGACTAGTTCTCCATATATGGAAATATATTATGTAATATATCTTATTATATTTTCTGGTATATTTCCATACATTTTTATTTTGTAAGGGAAAAACATCCTTGGAGGAGGAGAAATGAAAGATTATTCACAGCACTAATGCAGCTTTCCAGGTTATTATTGCATCGTTTATGCAAAAAAAAAAAAATAAATAAATAACCCCATCACATTCTAAATGTACAGTATACAGTTTAGAATAACTGCATTGCAGTAAGGACACAAATTCCCTAACACAGTATCTAACATATCTTATCCGTGTCATGCAGCAAAAATAGAAGAAATGAATAGACGGTGTCCTAAAGTTGTAAAGCTGCTTCTTTAATACATTAGCAACTTGGGGTTCCTCGGTTGTTAGAGGGAAAAGTGCCAAATCCTTTCCTCACATATTTTCTCTTAAAGGCTGGAAGGTAGATTTATCATTCCAATGAGGTGATCACATTTTTATGAGTCAGACTCAATAAGATGAAAATGTAATAATACCTAGCAGCAAGCAGCATCTCTGCAGCATGGTGAACAGTAGTTACGCTGCACGAGAGAGTGTGTGAATGTGTTTGTGTGTGTAAGAGCCAAAAAGACCGTAATCAACAGTGAGTTGTTTAAAGCTGACCGTATTTACTATTTCACTTGCACATTCCTGGTTTTATTGGGAATGGATGGTGTTAACCAAAAGTTAAATAGCTGTTTAAACATTGTTTTAGCAAACTAACATTCGCATTGGCTCTATTCTGGAATGTAACGCCCACTTTTCAAGACCCAATCAAATCCCACCTTTCACTTTTGCTTGTTGAGTATCCTGTTTGAAGTCACATCATGGAAGTAAAATAAAAAATAATGTGCAAACAGCAAATCACGTTGACCTCAGATATGAACTAAGAAAAATAAATGTTGTATTAAATACAGCAAAACCAGGATGAATGTAGAGGAGAAGAATGTGGCTAAAGGAGATTGAGAAAGAGCTGGAACATTTTCTCAATAGTAAAATTGTGAAAACATATTAAAGGGGTCCTATTATTCTTTTTGACTTTTTCCAACTTTAGTTAGTCTGTAATGTTGCTGTTTGAGCATAAAAAAGATCTGCGAAGTTACAAAGCTCAAAGCCCATTTCAAAAGGAGATATTTTATTTACGACAAACGACTCGTTTGGACTACAATGCATATTTTCCGGGATTTGTGATATCACAAATACCGACGAATGGGACGAGACCTGGTTGAGCTGCACCAGAGAAGGCAACGAGTGGTGTCACTATGTCGGAGACACGCTAGCTTTCCCAAGGCAGACGAACTTAGAGTGGCTACAATCATCCGGGTTTAAATTGCGCTCAAATTGA
>NW_015657969.1:1319212-1338409 GCF_001515625.1 Sinocyclocheilus rhinocerous | reverse complement strand
CGAGTGCTGCCAATCATAATACACACTGGCCCAGCTAACCAATCACAGCACATTTCGTATTTCAGAAGGCGGGCCTTCATTTGATACGGGAACTATTCGAGCCGTTCATGCTAGACTGGGGAGAGAGGTGTTGTAATAATGTAAAATATGTGAAAAATAATGTGTTTTTCGAACAACCTAGTATGAAAGCCTGTTCTAGTACACCCCCAAACAAAATCAAGACTTTGTAAAAGAGCATAATAGGACCCCTTTAATTATAAGGGGCAAAGGAACTTATTTAAAGACTGATAGCTGCTCTAAATTTGGTTGACTCATTATCAGTGGATTTATTTTGTCAGTTTTACTAAACCAATATTGATTAAGCATTATTTTTATTTCTTTTCATTAAAGGTTGTGCAATTATGCGTATCCTGTTCATTTCCAGATAGTAGACAGGAATAAAAACGGACTGATTTATAATTGACATATGGGAACATCCACTTGCACCGGCAGTAACCGTGTTGATTAACTAAACTGCATTCACTGTAATTCTTTGTTAAGTACAACTGATTAAATAATGCATTGTCTTGATCCCTAAAGTCCTTCTGTTCAGTTAAAGGTCAAAATAAGCACAAAAACATCCTCTCTGTTTCACCATCTGCATGAATGATGCATGATGGGAGTGTGTGGGCTTGTGGCCTTTGGCTTTAATTAAGGTTGCACTGATGGCCTAATGCACACGTGTCAAACACATTCCCTCCACTCAATGGGGCAAAATCTCACAACTCTGAGGCTTAAGATGTTAGTGGCCTTTGGGTTTCAAAGTTAATGCCCGTGATGTTTACATATTGTCTGGAGAATTAATGGAGACTTGGTTAGTCAATTGGTTCTTTGTAGGGTCTGCTGGAAGCCAAACAGGCATGTTTGGTTTACTTTTAGGCTCTTGTCCCAGTAATTGGCGACAGCCTGACAGGACCATTCTTGTGGCGTGGGGCCGAGTATAATACTGAGCTCTGCCTTCTGCCTTTCAATGGGGTTGCAGTAGTGGAAGCCATGACTCAAAGAGCAAATTCACTCACACAGCACACAGTTGGCTTGTAACACCATTTGTTGGATCTCTACTGATTGAATTCATCAGCAGAATTCCTAAACGCTTGTTGTACTGTGTTTGCTGTTTAAAGTTACAGGCGTCAGCTTGGAAGCAAGACATGTTTCTTTTATGAAACTCATAAGATTAGGAAACATCATGAAGTATCAACCTGATGATTTAAAAAACAAACAAACAAACAAACAAACAATAAATAAATAAATATCCTACTAAATACACACACCAGTCAAAAGTTTGGAATAATTAACCTTTTTTTTTTTTTTTGCTGCTTAATATTTTGTGGAAAGGAAACCATGATACAGTACCATTCAAAAGTTTGGCGCAAGTAAAAAAAATTTAAAAGGGGGCATAACACACAGTTTCACCCAATCTCATGTTAATCTTGAATACCTATAGAGTAGTACTGCATCCTTCATATCTCCAAAAAGAAAGGTACAGCTTTATGATTCTTTCCAGAAAAATCAGAGCTCCTGGAGGCGCGCCGTGGGCGGAGCTAAAGAGTGAGGAGCACTTGGATGTGCAAATCCAGCGTCGAACTGGGCCTTGTTTATAAAACGTTCGTCAACAAACACACTTGTGAAACTCCCTTGCTGCCCAAAAACAAACTGTATCCACTGTTTACATAACGCTGGGTTCTTTAGGAAGCAGAACAAGGTTATCTTTCCCTTACAACCAAAAACACACTTCTTTGGATTGGAGACATTCTTCCCGAGCAAGTCCCGTGCAGCGCTGCTGCCGAATGAAGCGCGTTGATGGGCGCGATCTCGCTCTGGCTCTCACTCTGGTCGATGCGTGCGTGGACGCGCTGTTCCGGGAGAAATGCCCATATAAGGAGTTCCACCCTCGTCTACGTCATGAAGAGCCAAGATCGAAAAAAATTCTCCGAAACTTGTACGAACCCGGAAGTAAGATTTTTGGCACAGAAATACTCCGTCATACGTCCAAACTGTTTTTTGAAACTTTGTCCATGCTTAGCATAAGAATCCAACTCTTTTAACAGTGTAAACAACTCTGAATGTATGAAACAGCATTGTACCCCCCTTTAAGTAATTAATACTTTTCTTCAACATTGATTGTGATTGTAAAGTATTTTATAATGTTACAAAAAATGCTGTTTTTTTTGTTGTTGTTTTTTTTAAACTTTTTTATTCATTAAAGAATCCTGAAAAAATGTATCACATTTCCACAAAAATATTAAACAGTAAAAACTGTTTTCAACATTGAAAATAATAGGAATCATTATTAATAATTGAGTACTAATAATAATTGAAAAAATTAAGCACTAAATTAGCATATTAGAGTGATTTCTGAAGGATCATGTGACACTGAAGACTGGAGTAATGACTGCTGAAAATTCAACTTTGCAGCACAGAAATAAATTATATTTAAAAATATATTAAAATAGAGACAGTTGTTTTAAATTGTAATAATATTTCACAATGTTGCTGTTTATTACTGATTATTCTTGTGGTCTTTGTGAGTAAGATTTGAAAGAGATTTCTTTCAAAAACATTTAAAAAAATTAAATTATTCCAAACTTTTGGTATATTCCAAAAATTATTATTCCAAAACTTTCGTTAGTGTATGCATGAGTATGTATATGCAAAGCGAGGCTGGTTGAAAAATGGAAATGACAAATGCTTTAACAAACATATAATCAACATGTACACAGCTCTAAATCAACTACATTAGCAGGCTGCACACATAGCCGAATATCACATCCCACAGGAAGAAGGCAGAAAGATGGTACACCGAGAGAGACTGGCCCATTTCAGATTTCACGGATGGCCTCACAGGACACATTTCATGTTCAAACTCTATGTGAGTCACACCTTATCAAAATTACATCTAAAAGGTAGTATTACCTTGATACATCTTTACATGTGAATTCTCAAAGATCAATGATACAAAAACGTATATTTTTAGAGCTATATTGAAGGGGGAAAAACAGCTTTCCAATCTAAAGAAGCTGTACACAGTATCCAAAAAGTCTGTAATTACATCCCGTCTCAATAGCCTGCCTTAGATCACCGAACCAACCTCCTTGCCAAGGTCTCCATCCTTCAGTTTCCAATCACCCTGCTGTATATATGTGAGGGTGAAGATCATGTCCTTGGTTAGACGTTTATGTGCAGGCACGTCTTTCTGCTGTAGAGGACAAAATCTTCAGCGGAAAAATCTAGGGCATATGCTATGCTATTGTGTGCACTAAGGTGGATGGATGGATTGCAGCTAATCTAACTGAGTGCTGGTACATGCAAAAACAACACCTGCTGATCCACAGCGGATGCATGCATGCATCTGCGTGCAAATGCTTGAGCCTAATGCAATTAAATCCCTAGCACTCAATGAGCTAAAATTGCATTATGGCATTTCTTACATTTAATCTAGCGAGCATGAAATGAAATGGAGTCAACTCCAAGGAAATAATGAGTCCTGGCTCGTTTAAAACAGGCTGTATCGGAATCCAATCAAGGTAAGTGTGGCAGCAGCTGACACGGACAAACCCAACCAGAGTCTGATCAATCTGTTCTTTACCGCGTCGTCCTACTGTATAGCACAGACATGCTGCAGTGGAGTATTTCAAGAGGATGTAATTAATGAAAGACATCGGTCTGTGTCATTAAAATCTGGTCGGATGGTGTTCATGATCTTGAGTGTGATGTTCATCTTTGCCTTGTTATATATTTACGCTTGAGTGAAAGAGGGAAACGAATGAGAGGCAGCAAGAGAAATGAACCACTGCAGTGACTTCTTTGAGGCCTTTGATAAATAATTTATAACCCTGCTGCTCGTATCATGGCCCTTAGACCCTCAGCAAAACCACACCAGCTGATCTCTCTCTCTCACACACACACACACACACACACACGCGCACGCACACTTTTCATGACCAAGGCAATCACTTCATTATTAAGATAAAGTAAATCCTCAATGATAGCAAACTGCTATGGTCTGAAAGCATATGGGCTTATTAAATAGCACCATTATTTATAAAAACATTTGCTACTTCATAATGCATGCAAAATAAACTGAATTTGAAATAATAATTTAATAAGATTATAATAGCATAAAATGTTCCATAAACTATTATGATTGTAGTCTTAAAATAGCAGATGTACACCAATATCAGTAATGTTTTTGAAAGAAGTCTCTTATGCTCACCAAGGTTGCATTTATGTTATCAAAAAGATAGTAAAAACAGGAATGTTGTGAAATATTACTGTGTTACAGTAAATAAATAAAATAAATAAATAAATAAAAGGTTTACTTTAAATAAACTACAGCTTGAAACATACAGCAGCGTTGTCACCATTACAGCAGAAGTACCAGAGGAAATATCTTTCTTACATGGGGGACTTAGAATATTGTCTTGGACAATTGGGACTCTTGCCGTCAAGGCTGCTCCACTGCTCTATATTATTATATAGAGACAGCATGTACATTATGAGTGTGTGTTATGATTGTGCCTTTAAGTGTGATATTTAGTTTCAGAGAAAACAGGCAGGTGGGCGGCAGGCCGTGACTCCTGTTCTATGAAGAAGAGTTCAGCGCATGCGTCCCATTTCTCTCCAACTGGACCACACGCACAACAAAACGCATGCAAAATCTCAGCAGCGCACTACATAAAATATTTAATCACTCTTTAATGACACTGACTTATGTCCTTACCATAGCTGATTTGTTTCCTGCTTTTTAAAAGCAGATTATTTCCATGGATGAGATTTAGGATAAGCCATGCACAAAACACAAGTACTGCACTTTATCTTGGGACTGTAGCCAAGGTTAATCTGATTGAAACAGTGTTTCTCTCTCTCTGTCTCTCTTTCTCCAACATGCCACACAGTCGTACGCAGTGCCTAGTCCAGGCTGACAAGTCTAGAAAATAAAGAAATGTTTGGACTAGATTAATTCTGTTTTGCAGGAGTTATCCCAGTATATTTCAACTCTTCTACTGCCACTTTAAGGGAATATGTTTTCCTTTAGCTGGAATACTGAGACTGAGATGAGTTCACGCTTACCAAGATATGGCCTCCTGCCACAATGTATAATAATATGTAAGGAAACGACAAACAAAATACCATTTAATACTAATTATTTCAAAGGACTAATTTCCTGTTTAAAGATTGGTGAAATTGGTGAAAATGTACTCACCATCAGGCCATCCGAGATGTAAATGAGTTTGTTTCTTCATCGGAACAGATTTGGAGAATTTTAACATGACATCACTTGCTCCCCAATGGATCCTCTTCAATGAATGGGTGCCGTCAGAATGAGAGTTCAAAGAGCTAAAAAAAACATCATAACAATCCACAAGTAATCCACACAACTCCAGTCCATCAATTACTGTCTTATGAAGCAAAAAGCTGTGTGTTTGTAATAAACAAATCCAATTCAGGAGATTCAGGAGAGAAATATGTACAGATCAAGCAAAGGTTCCAAGTGAAAAAAGTCCAAAATTAGTTTTTGAAGAAGCAAATTTGGATTTGGAAGCTTTTCACTTCACAATATGTTAATTGATGAACTGGGGTCGTGGATTATTGTGATGTTTTTATCAACTGTTTGGACTCTCATTCTGACGGCACCCATTCATTGCACAGGATTCATTGGTGAGCAAGTCATGTAATGCAAAATTTCTCCAAATCTATTCCAATGAAGAAACAAACTCATGGCCTGAGGGTGAGTACATTTTTAGCAAATTTTCATTTTTGGCTGAAGGAGGAAAGTAAAAAGAAAAAATCAAAAAGGAAATGAAGTTTGCTGCAGAAGGCGGCAGCAAACTAAGATTGACGAGCCACATAAATTGTATTTAATCTGGTCATTTTTAAACCATTTTTCCACGGGAATCAATATCCAGGCTGTAGCTTCTCAGAATTCAAAATTTTGATTCCTACAATCCTGGATTTTAAGTCAAGGTCAGGAACAGACCCGTCAGGCCGTCTCACTGGGGTGACCTGGATCCATCAGTATGAATTAGGTGCACAGTGCGCTTACGGAGGGTCTCATGGATTCATTTGCCTCAGTGTCCCTGTCTTATGAAACCTTCTTTGAAAAGGGTTTGCCATGGTTGTACAAAATATATCAGTCTCTTTCAGCCTCGGGGAACTAGATCGGGAAAAAAAAGAATAATCCTAATGAAAAATACAATCCCTCTTGCATTGAAAAGTCAAATAAAAAGTGTCAAAAAAGAAAGCATGCTGGGCTGGCCAGAACTAGGCCTGAGTTCTGCGTGCACTCATGCTGCAAATTCCATCAGTGGTTTAGTTATTGATTTGGAGCCTCTGAGACACAGGACATAATTCTCAGAGAAATGGGAGCTTGCTGCTGCATACAGATATGGAGAGCTCCACCTATTTGGCTAGCAAATATATTGTAGTGACGAAGTATGACCAAATATTGTTAAAACAAAGTTTATTATAATAAATCCATTGCCTGCTATGTAGTGGTATGCTATATAGATTCAGCAAGATTTTTGAAAATAAATTATTATGTTTATTCAGCAAGAATGTATTAAATTGTGACATTAAATACATTGATAATGCTACAAAAGATTTCTATTTCAAATAAAAGCTGTTTTTTTTTTTTTTTTTTACTTTCTATTCACCATAGAATCAAAAATGTATAATGGTTTCCATAAATATATAAAGCAGAATAAATGTTTTCCATATTGATAAGAAATGTTTCTTGAGCACCAAATCAGCATATTAGAATGATTTCTGAAGGATTATGGGACACTGAAGACTGGAATAATGAATTCAAATTCAGATTTGCCATTCAATGGAATTAATTACCTTTTCAAATATATTAAAATTAAAAAAATACATTTAAATTGCAATAATATTTAACAATATTACTGTTTTTACTATATTCTTAATTTTAATAATTAAGAATATAAATATTAATTATATATTGAATTTTATTAATCTTATCATTACTCTAAATGTTTTGATAACAGCTGTCGCACTATACTGAAAAATGTAGTTTAGTTAGTTAATGTTTCATATTGTCAACCAATTGGCCCGTTTCAGAAGATATCAGAGGGAAATCCACAACAAACTGCCTATCAGGCAAAAAGCAGCTTATAGAGAATGTAAGGAAAAACGACTGGTGACAGGCTTGAGTGAACAAAGAGCTCTCAAGATATTATGGGATGGCAGCCAGGCACTCACAGCTAACAATAGATGCCCACAGTTTCAAACCTCTGAGGCCTGTGTTTTGTTGAGTCCATCTCTTTCAATGGTAAGCATGTCTATTACCGTCTATCCAGAACTGTTTGGTTACTTCAGCCACAGAGAAACATGAAGGTCCTTTATATCTGACATCATGGTTAGCTTCAGGCTACACAAATCACTCTGAAAAGGATTTGAAAGCAAAGAGCAAAGCGAACACTTTCTCAGCCAGCATCTCAAAAGCATAAATTACCACAATATAAATTACAATAACACAATATAAAAAGAACTGAACCTGACAATACGCCTCCTACCTTTTATGTTAATAACAAATTACATTTACAAAAAGATTAGATAACTATATGAATGACATTGTGTCCAGGTAGCAGAGAGGAAGATAATTAAAAGTCTCACTTTGTTTTATTGTTGATTGTGGTGTTACACACTTGCAAAGTCAGCAAATGTCTTCAGAGAGAGAAGTTAACAACTTTAGGTAGAATCATTTTACACCACGAAAAAAAAAAACACAGTGGTAACATAATATGCAACTATCTTTTGAAAGACATGAGGAAGACTAAATGATGACATAATTTTCATTCTGGGTCAACAGACCCTTTAAAGGTTCATGAAACCCCAGACTACTTTTACTGAGACTTTAGCAGAGGTGTTTATGTTGCACATCATAGAAGACAATATTAGCATCCGATAATTTTAACTGTTGGAGAAAAGTGGTTAATTTCAAGCTTTTTTTGCGCTATTTTCATCTTCCGGGTTTAAAATCTACATCGTGTTGACGTCACAAATGTGACGTGGCAATGGACTATAGTACATCGATGACGCTTCAGTGTCTATAAAATTATTCATGAGACTGCGTGTTCTTATCCTATGAGAAGACGTTTAGCTTAATTATTCACAACAGCATGTGTTGATTTGCTATGACAGACGTTTCAGACAGAGATGACATCGCGCACATTAACTGAGAGAAACGTTCATGGATCAAAGAAGAGTGTTTGTTTTTGCTTTGTAATAAGAGTTCGGCACAAACGCGATTCATTCACTTGGTGAGCATAACCGTTTTTACAGCTCTGTGACACAACCGGTCAAAAGGCTTATATAAGCGCCGCAGAATAAGCCTTAAAAGTTCTCAGAGGTGCAACAGGGCGTTCATATACATGTTTTCGATGCAGATTGCAAATGGCTGTGCTTTTATTTGTGTTTTTAACTCGATGGGAGCGAAATAAAACTGTCTGAACACGAAGCTGTGTGTGTAGTCTGTTTCCCCTCTTCCCCCTCCTTTCCGCAGCACACCACGCCCACTTTTTTTTTTATTTTTAGCGTTTTTTAAAACTGTGGCGAGAACTAACCAGTGCTGAAACGGGGGGTTTCATGACCCTTTAAATCGGAACTCTTTTAAGCTTTGAAATTACAAGATCATTCATGTTTATCTCATATGATGTTTTATGTGTTTAATGTATAGTTTGTGAACATCACTGAAAAAATAAAATAAAAATAAAAATAAGAAAAAAGAAAGGTAATTGCGATTTTTTAAAATCTCACAATTCTGACTTTTTTCCTTGCAATTCTGGGTTTATGTCACAATTCTGATTCACATTTGATGTCTTGCAAAAGTCAGAATCATGAGGAAAAAAGTCAGAATTGTGAGATATGAAGTATGAGTAATCTTTTTTTATATTTTTCTCATCGCAGAAATAGGCTTCCATAGAATTATGACCATTGTGCCTTAAAAATTATTTAAACTTACTATAATGAATATGAATAGAACACAATGTATCTGAATAGAAGAATCAGATCTATGATGGTTGCTGACCCAGGTCAAAGAGTACAGGCTCCAGCTGGTCAATCTGCCATTGTATTGACTTATCCTAAATCTATTCTATTGTAAGGCCATGTGTCTGATCTCCTAGAGGTCCCATTAAAATGCATGGCCCTCGGTTCAGACTTTGATTATTAGATAACCCACTCATTTGTGTGCATATGTAAAGCTACAGTTTAGACGATGCTTTGTCAAGAATCAGGCATGATGGTGTTGAGATTTAACAAAAATAATTATGCCACCTAGATAGTTAAATATCACACAATATGCAATGATTAATGAAAACTTAAGAATGCACACATGTACAAATAAGAGTGTTTCTTCAACTATTGGCACAATTAATTTCATTTTTGTTGCTGTTATTTTAAGGTTTTTAAACATTAGACATTTTTTATGTCTTTTAAGCATAAATTGTAATGTTCGCCTCAATGTCTCAATAAAAACTAATTATAAATTTTTTAAAAGTAAACATTGATTAAAAAATCACAAATTTAAACCAAAATTCAAATATTAGTTTGCTTGTTTACAGTGTCAGAAAAAGAACCAGACATGAGACATGTGATGCACAGAAAAAAAAAAAAAAATATCAACAGATTATTCTTGTGTATTTGTTATATTTGCAAATAATAATTAAATTTTTTTTTGCATAATATGACAAAATTACAGCTTTTGTCAATTTTTTTTTCACATGCAAAATATGTGAAAATGTTATTTAATTGTATTTACGATACATAAAGTTCTAGCTGAAATTAGCTTTGGTACAACAAAGGAGGCAGGCATTTTATTCCAAAAATATAATTTCCACCACATAATGCTGTTAAATATAATACTTAAGTTGAAATGTAAAGTAAATGGCATTTGTTAGTTCGAAAAATAACACAAAAATGACAGAATTCTCCTATCATGCATATAAACCGAAAAAAAAAATTGCTAGTAAATTTCACAAACAATTGCAAAGAAACCGTAAATAACACATTGAATTAACATGCTATTTTTAATTAGAAAGACTGAAATAGTATTTTCTTGGAAAATGAATTCCAATAATCTTTGTTTTATTTACATGTTTGATATATTTGTATTTTTTACAGTGTATATATCCACTGTCGGATATTTTTATCACACAGATAAACTAGTTAGTGAGAGGGTGTCCAGGAAACATGCATGTGCACAGTTGTGTGTATTTGTGTGTGACAGAGAGAGAGAAAGCAGTGATGCTTGGTAATTGAAGAACAGGCCTGCCATTGCTGACTTGTAGGAGGCCAGGGATGAAATGTATTCCAGTCTCTCAGCTTTGTGTTGGCACTGACAGGCTGCTGAGCTGCAGGTCTGACAGGCCTGACTGAAAAACAGCCCATTCTGATCGTTATGCTCCCCCTCCAGGATCACCTTTCTCAACTGCTCCCTGACTGCACAGCAGCACACAAACCAGCCCAACACATACACACTTATCTGTGTACAAACACTCACATATTCACCCGCTGACAATGTCAAAAGTGCTCTGTCATTGGTCATTATAACGATGTCATGGATCATGTTCAGACATCTGCGTCATAAATAAGTAAACTGTTCTTATTTCACTCCATTTTGATCCAGAGATGTCGCTGATATCTTAAATGTTGTGTTCATTATTTTATTCAATTTCAGCTCCATATTATGTCACCTTCCATTTAGGCTAGTTTTATGACTAGTGCCGTAGAACGGGAGTAATAAGGCACTGGACGTGTACAATCTGAAAATGTTTTAATATTCATTCTGGCAGCTCCCCGGAATAATCTTCTGTGTGTGTATGTGTGTGTTAAAACACATCCAGCACTAGAGCCCATTACCTCTCTCTCCTGCAACCAACCAGAATAATGCTGAGAGAAAATAATATACTCAAAGCCTGCGGCTTGTGCACTCTGTGTCATCCTGCTGATTTGTTCTGATGTGAATATCTAATCTGGGTTTGGAAAGCAGATTAAGGTGCATTAAATTATTCTAAAATGGGACTAGTTTAATACCACATTCGTGTTGGAAAGGGATGGCCAGATTATGGCTAAATGCAGCAAACATCTAAAGTGAAACACAACAATTCTTTCTTTCATATCAGACTTGCACATAATCAAAATGCAATAAAAATACATACAAAGTCTTACTACACAGATTATTGGCACATTAATTAATTGGCCACTGTTTGTTTAGCGACTAGATTAATTAGAAATTTACTGCTTAGACACAAATGGCATTTATTTGCAGTTTGTAATATAAATACAATAAAAGTGCCAGTTCATGATTAATAATAATTTAGTTATTTACAAATTAAAAACCAGGTTAATTAAAAATGAAGTGCTGTTTTTTTTAGCAGCTGAATATTTATTGAAAATTATTCCCTTTCAGAGTATTAATAAATAACACGAATCTGAACTGAATCCAGTGTGATGGTTTAGTTGATTCCTGATCTATGCTTTGAGTTTTGCCTTATAAGAGCAAATGTTGTATCAAAATGGATGCACTCTAGTGTCTTTCTAAAGTAAATTCTCATATATTCAAATATATTTTATACTGATATTTTTCCAAAACTGTTATTTCCAAAAGTTGTTGTGATGATATTACATTTCTAATACTCACTGCATATCGACGATCCCATACTTTTTAGCACCACAAAACACTCCTTGCATGCAAGGTGTACTAAACCATCCACAAACTACACCACTAGTGACTTGTGATCATGTACATTCAGAATCTACACTAGTAAATAAATATGACAGCAGTAAAGAGACTGGCCAAAAGAGCCGAGAGGCTTATATCAGGCTGGAAATTGCAGTCTCATGGCACATGAGGTCCCTGGAACAAAACCTGAGCAAATTAAGAGCTGTGGGAACAGTCCTACACACAGACAGTCAGCGTTCAATGTCATTTATGCTGTGCCTACAGGCAAGAGCTACCTCTGCTCTACATTAACCTCTGAGTCCGTCTGAGACCAACTTATTAAAACAAACACTGCTGGAAATGTAATCCAAGATGCTAAAAAAACAGAAAAAGCAAAAATAAGGAGATAATGCAGGCAGAAGCGCTTGAGATGAGAGTTACACAACCACTGATGAATGCTGTACCACATTATTAACGATAATATATGGGCACATTTTATGATTTGTAGAATTTAAATAATTTATAATCAATATAAATGCAATTTATTTAAATAGATAAATACATGGAATTTAGAGCACAGGCTTTTCTTCTACTTTTGTTTCATGTTACCAATGGTGTTAAAATGTACCAATCACTAAGCGAAGTTCTTATTGAAATTTATAAAGCAAAGGGTAAAATCCATTGGAAATGGATGGTAGTTTATCTATGCACACCCACGACAATATCTGCTCCTGATCCAGACCTACTGGATAGTAGGCGGAACCCAGGTCAGATAATGAGACAGCCAGCATCCATCTGTCCTCTAAGTTGCTGAGACCGGATGGGCTGCCATACTGGTCTGACCCTTGACCTCTGGATTAGGGTTAGGCCATGTGGACAACATTAATGTCTGAAACATAATATCACCTCAGATACTGTACAACACACACATACACAAACACAGCTTATTGTCTCTGATTGTCTGAACTGACAAATAGATATTTCCTTGTCAACAAACTACTAAATAAGTCACAAAAATTACTCCATTAAGCCATTTTAACCTAGAAGCAAGAAACTCAGTGTTATAAAACCAAATCTATTCTCTCTAGAGGGTGCAGCTCTGCAATTTCTAGACTGTGGAGTTCCTCAGGGCTCCATTTTGGGGCCTATTCTTTTTTCTTTATTCTTGCTGCCCTTAGGTCATATTTTTAAAAAATACAGCATGTATCATCTTTATGCCGATGATATTCAGATCTATTTGCCTATTAAACCTGGAGGACCAACTTCTCATTCATCTTTGTTATTATGTCTTGAGGAGGTGAAGCGCTGGTTAGAGCAAAATCGTCTCCAGCTAACTGAGTCTAAATCTGAAGTTATCATTTTTGGGAAAATCAGGTTGACAGTGACATAAAAGATGTTTTAGATCCATGGTCAACGAATGTGCAGCCCCAGATAAGGATTCTGGGTGTAATGTTTGACTCAATCCTAACATTTGATAATCAGATTAAATGTGTGGTGAAAAGTTGCTTTTTTCAATTGAGGACTATTGCTAAAATGAAGTCTTTTTTTGTCTGTCGCTGATCTTGAGATAGTGATTCATGCATTTATCTCCTCCTGCTTGGATTATTGTAATGCACTTTATTTAGGAGTAAGCCAGTCTCTTATTTCATAATTGCAATTGGTCCAGAATGCGGCTGCAAGGCTCCTCACTAGCACAGGAGCATAGAAAAGGGAGCATATTACACCAGTACTGGAAAAGCTGCACTGGCTTACAGTTAAATATCAGATTCATTGTTGCTCTTGTGTTGCTCTTTGTCTATAAAGCTGTCCATGGTATGGCCCCAGAATATATTACGAATCTGATATATATAAATTCTTGTAGACCTCAAAGTTTGCTTAATTGTTAACTACTCTCAATTCCGAAAACTCGCCTGAAAACTAAAGGGGATCGGGCAATTTCCGTTGCTGGCCCAAGACTGTGGAATACCCTTCCACCTGACATTGGACCTGTGCCCTCAATTGACATTTTTAAATCTCGTTTGAAAACATACTTTTTCTCCATGGCTTTTAATTGTTTAAATTTGGAAGTTGTACTTTGTTTTATTTTCTCTTTGATGTTGTTATCTTTTAATTTTTCTTTTATTATTGATTTTTGTCTTTTTGTTCTGTTCTTAACATTATTTGTATTTTTTACTGTACAGTCCATTGGCCTACTATGCAGTGGAAAGGGCTCTATAAATAAACTAGACTTGAAGACTTGAGGCCTATCTAGTACTTTGGTTATGTGCACGCACGCACACACACACACACACACACACACACGTATGCAAAAGCATGTGCAAGTTGCACCAGTATCACACATGAATCAAAACTGATCTGTGTCCTCATGAGGAATAATCCCAGATTATGGCCTTTGAGATTAAGACATGCTGATGCACAGGCTTTGATTCATCTCTCGCACTAGCACCCTATCAGGGATGTCAGCAGCTATGCATTGATAAATAACCTGTTTACAACTCAGATGGGATGGAACAGTGAAATAAAATAGAGATAGGTGTGAATGCATGTGTAATTTGTCATGTTACTCAGGTTGGAAGAGGAAAATAAATTTCTTCCTCTCTCCAATTCCAGTGTGAAGAGGTAACTATAGAAGCTTGTTTCTGCCACGAGATAGAATTTTAAAAAATGCAACTTTTTATCCCACAATTTGGACTTTATTTCTGAATTGTGAGTTTATATCTCACAATTCAGACTTTTTTTCTCTATTTTTCTTTCTAGATATAAAATGCAGAATTGTGATATATAAATGCAGAAATTCGAGAAAAAAATTGTGATAGAAAGTCACAATCACTTTTTGTTTTATTTTTATTTTGTGAAAAAAAAAAAAAAAAAAACAGAACTGCAAGATGTACACTCAGAATTTGGAGAAAAAATGTAAAAGAATTGCAAGATGTAAACGCAGAATTGTGCAATATAAACTTGCAATTCTAAGAAGAAAATTCTGGATTGTGAGGTATGAACTCTTAATTGCAAGAAAAAAATGTCAGAATTTTAAAATAAAAAGTGGCAATTACTTTTTTTAATTTTGAAAAAAAAAATTTATTTTAATTTTTTTAATTTAAATTTAAATTTTGTGTCAGAAATAAAAAAAATCTGAATTGCGATATATAAATTCACAATTCTCATAAGAGAAGAGATGTAAACTCAAAAGTGTGAGAAAAAAAAGAACTGCAAGATATAAACTCAGAATTGCAAGATTTAAATGCAGAATTGTGCAAACTCGTAATTCTGATAAGAAAAGACCAAATGGTGAGATAAAAAGTAGCAATTACCTTTTTAAATTTTTTATTGCATGGTGGAAACAGGCTTCCATAGTTAACAGAAGCAGAGAAGCAGAAACAAGACTATTTGTCTATTTACCAACCCTGCGATGACAAACGACTCCACAGACACCCTTCAGAACAAGAAATGTTAACAATGACAAAACACACACTGGTTTTATCTTGAACACAACCCACCAAAGCCTACAGGCTATCTGGGTCATCCTGCTGCATTGAGTGTTTGCCCACATACAAATTTAGCTCATTCATAGTTTAAACTTTTAGTTATATCTACATTTTCAATGGCACTTTATACAGAACTGCTGATGACCTTTTGGGTCAGAGTGTTTGAGATAGTAACAGACTGATTAGACTGTATTGATAAATGCCTGAGTGTTTAGTATGTATGAATCCTCTGTGCATGAACGTACTTGGACACACACACATTTGCACACAACACAAACTATTAAAACCAAAATGACGTTCATTATTATAATTCATATATCACATAGTGACGTGTCAATTAGGGCTACAAAGTCAACATGCGTGCCGAGCCGGCAGAATAATTAAATTGGAATATTAATGAGTGAAATGTCCGTGTGGGCCCACAGCCTGTGATCAATCTACAGCTAATGAGTCATTCATCTTGGTCCATTCAGTACCCCACCCTCACTCCGAGGGCAGGCACAGCTCACGGGCGCTGATGAACTCTGCACAAATCAACATCTAAACAAAAGCAATCTGTCCTCAATAGAATTTCTGCATTGGGAGGTGAGAGGTGCTGGAACCAGTGTGAATGAAACGCTTGCAAAGCAGGACATAAGGTGGAGAGGGTAAATCATTTATGACTTTTCAGTAGAGTAGAGTGATATAATTGAACAAAATTCAAAATTCACATTTTATATGTCGCTTTCTTCAGGATGACAACAGTCCCTTTACTGTTAGCTAAGTTGTGAAGTCAAGCAGAAAAATAGGAAAAATATATATCCATTTCATACAACAGCCCTCAAATAAATATAAATACTACTAAAAAAATAAATACTACAACCACTACTACTTCTAATAATTAATAAATAATTAATGTATAATTGTAATAGTTAGGAGTAGTAGCTAATAAATTATTATTTATTTTTATTATTAAACAAACAAAAACAAACAAACAAATATGTATTTTTTTATTTGTAACAATTAGGAAGAGTAGCTGGTGAATTATCATTTATTATTATTATTATTATTATTAAAAAACAAACATATTATTTTCAATTGAAATAATTAGGAATAGTTGCTGGTGAATCTATTATTATTATTATTATTATTAATAAACAATAACAACTATTTATAATTGTAATAATTAGGGATATTAGCTAGTGAAGTGTTAATAATAATAATAATAAAGCATATTAGCTAGCACAATAAATAAACAAATAAATAAATAAAGCAAGCAAGCAAACACAAGTGAAGCATGTACTTCAATCCAATACATTCTTTGCAAACTACATAATAACTAAATATTTACTTTGGGCAGGAAACATGGCTATTTTTTTTCAATGGAATCAATGAAAAAACTGTGTTTTTTTGGGGTCCTGACGGTGTAGTTACAACATCTACCAGCAGGGGCTAACAGCGTTATGTTAACCAGCCAAAACTTGAACCCTTGATTCAGGTCCTGATGCCTACATCAATTTTGGGTGTCAGTGTGGCCTGCTGGTGTAAAATGCTCACTATCTTGAGAAGTGTTATGGAATGGTTTGCAACTGGAAAGGACATTGCTTTTGTCCAGAATACACAGTGAAGTTAGACTGAATTTGTTTGCACTTGTTTGTTTGGGACAGTCCATGTTTGAATCCAATTGGCTATTCTGAGGCTTATTAATCTTGACCTGGGCAGCACAGGTCTGCTGCATCCTATCAGTGCAATCAGAGCTGATTCTGTCCAGCCAGGTAATAGGATTACCAGCGCTGCTGTGATTTAGCACTTAAAGAGCTAGCTGGGTTCTTTCTGTGAAATAAGTAATCTGAGTTTAAACCATTTACCCACTAGCAAAGTTGACGTGATGTCCTTGTAAAGTTTTTAAGAGGGACAGATACAGTCACTCGAGTCCCTCTGAAGAGAACTATCGGCACTTATTCTGTCATTTACTCGCACAAACTGTGGACAGACAAGTTGGCAAACAGGGGCTTGAGCACGCCTTTGTTTGAATATGCATTACCTCCCAAAGGGCAAACAAATTAATGAATATTCACACTCAATCTATAGCCCAAGGCTTCCTATACATTATTCATGCATGAAGCTTGAGACACAGGCGCATCAATTTTGTCATGGCTAATGATATTTTCATTTTTTTAAATAAACAAACTTTGAGCATTTTGCAAATTTATTTACTTTTATTTATTTTCACAATTACAGTTTCATCGCAGCATACAGAGTTGTCCAAAAAAGCTACTATTTATACATGATACAGAGCTGTGTGGGTTGCTAAGTATGGGAAAAAAATCTAAATGAATGACTTCTCTTGTATTTTTTCCAGTGCTTCTCCAGTGAGATCAAGAAACAAAAAGTGGAAATAAACAAATTGATAAAAGGAGCTACTCTGAATCATGGCTGACATCTCATCTCCCTCAGGCTTAAAGGAATCATTCACCCAAAATGAAAACTCTTTCATCATTTACTCACTTTTTTCCTGTTTCTTTCTTCTGTGGGACACAAAAGGAGAAGTTCCGATGAATATCTTGAAGTCTTTTCCATGCAATTACAATAAATTGAGGCCAAAGCTTGAAAAAAGATGCAAAAGCAATCCTTTTGACTCATGACTCAAAATCCATGTATCATAAAAGCGGTCTATTTAAATCATTATTTACTGATGATCTGCTTCCAGAGTCAGTGAGATGAACTCAAGAACTGTTACTGAATCTGTCTAATTTGTGGCTGAATCAGACAGATCTGTGTACTGGTTCAATTGATTCACTGAAAATGAAATTGACTCTATAGAATGATTCGTTGACAAAAAAAAATTAGCCCAATAAGGAATCATACATGTATCATAAAAGCAGTATATATGCCTTAAATTCAAGTCATTATTCACAGATAAACTATCTGCATCGTCAGTGAGGTAAACTCAAGAAATGATTCAGTCTAATTCATGAATGAATCATTCAGGGGGAAAAAATGAACTGGATCAGTTGATTCATTGAAAATAACTATGATTCACTGACAAATTACACATCACTAGTCTCAAGCAAAGCAATTTAAGTCTTGAAATATATTGTGAATGTCATACAGACCACTTTCATGATGCTTTTACTGTGGTTTTGCATCATTTTTGAAGCTTGAAAGCTTTGAACAGCTCCCTGTTCATAATAATAGCTCAGAAAAAGAGCATGGAAAACAGTCATAACAAATGAATAAGAAAGGAAATGCCTGTTTGGAATGACATGAACGTGAGTAAACAACTTTTTTTGTTTTTTTTAATTTTGTAATAAATTTTTGGGGTGTACTACCCCATAAGACTCTCAGAACGGGCTGAGAAACTGTGTTCCACAAAAACTGACCACATTTTTTACCATCACTGACATCCAGTCTAGTATCTTTTCTTAAGAGAATGAGACAAATGCTTATTAAACCAAAGACTGTCACCCTATTATGGGGGGAAGGCACTGTTTTTCCACCATTAGAGAACTTAGGCTAACCAGAGGACATTCCCCGTTAAAAGGTTTCCTTTCTGGAGGGTAGACAGTTGAGGTGACAGTTTAAAAGCTTCTCCCCTCCCATGAAAGCGCGCCACCTTCTTCCACACAATTGCACGGGCTAGTCAAATTGCATTAGTGATGCACTTGGTCTTTATATTGTGACACAATAGGCCTTAAATGTGTTGTGAGTTTATTTTGAAAGCTCTTTGCCACCACAAACAAAGACTATAGCGCAGACATTTCCTGTCACAACACAATCAAATACGTCGTCATCAGGGAGATCAATACAGACCGATTAACTGGATTCGTAGGTGAAGCTCTTGTGAGATGGAGCAACTCCCAACATAATGATCCTTAAATATAGCTGTGACGAGTAGGGGCGGGGCCGAGAGCCGTGGGAACGGAGCGAGGCCGGTGGAGTAATTGATAATGAGCGACACCTGCACCACTCACCGGTCTCGAGTCCCACGGAGGAGCTCCGGAAGGATAAAAG
>NW_015657969.1:1305401-1309136 GCF_001515625.1 Sinocyclocheilus rhinocerous | reverse complement strand
AGAGGACATTCCCCGTTAAAAGGTTTCCTTTCTGGAGGGTAGACAGTTGAGGTGACAGTTTAAAAGCTTCTCCCCTCCCATGAAAGCGCGCCACCTTCTTCCACACAATTGCACGGGCTAGTCAAATTGCATTAGTGATGCACTTGGTCTTTATATTGTGACACAATAGGCCTTAAATGTGTTGTGAGTCTATTTGGAAAGCTCTTTGCCACCACCAACAAAGATTATAGCGCTGTGACATTTTCTGTCACAACACAATCAAATACGTCGTCATCAGGGAGATCAATACAGACCAATTAACTGGAATCGTAGGTGCAGCTCTTGTGAGATGGGGCTAGTGTAATGAGCCTTAAATATAGCATTGCTCCATTTCTCTATCCTCCAAATGAAAGTAAACAAATAACCATAAATGAAGTCATTGGAGGGTGTCATTACATATTAATATGGATGGACACTGAACAACATCAATATTTTTCTACCTTGTCAAAATGAGCCATTACCTCCACCTGGGCTTTGGAGGTCAGACATCTCCTTGTGGTGAACAGGATGACTAGTCTTGCCTAACTCTTATGGGAAGAAACAATAGATGAGGGATGCATTTATTACATTATACAAACTTCTGAAAGAGCTTAATCTTCAATGACCCATTAGAATTTATATAACTGTATGCATATGCAAATTGTTAGTATTTGCAGCAGTCTCGGACTAAGTATGAATATGCAAGAAGTCTTTATTGTCACAAATAATTGGGTGATATTAGCATTTGTTTACTTGTATCTATGAAAATCTAAGGAGGTTCAGTTTGCAGTTTAATGGTCTTTATATGATTCAGATATCTGCAGAAAAGGGAATATCCATTAAAGTTCAAAGGTTTGGGGTCTGAATAGATTTTTTTTGTTAACCAAGGCTGCATTTGTTTGATCAAAAATACAGTAAAACTGTATATTGTTAAATATTATTACTATTTAAAATAACCATTTTCTATTTTAATACATTTTAAAATATAATTTTAAAGTGCAATTTACTCTGATGACAAAGCTGAATTTTCAGCATACATTGCTCCAGTCTTCGGTGTCACATGATCCTTCAGAAATCATTCTGATATACTGAAACATTTCTTATTATTGTCAACGATGAAAACAGTTATGCTGCTTAATATTTTTGTAAAAACTGTAATATACTTCCCTTTTAAGGATTCTCTGATGAATAGAAAATTCAAAAGAACAGCATTTATTTGAAATAGAAATCTTTTGTAACATAATAAATATCTTTACTGTCACTTTTGATCAATTTAATTCATCCTTGCTGAAAAAAGCATTTAAAAAAAAAAAAAAACTCCAAACTTTTGAACAGCAGTGTATCACCTGCATAGAGAAAGTGAGATGACATTTCAGTGTCAGCCTGTTTATAATAAAAGTTTTTTTAAGTAAGAGTTTCTTCTTCTCACAATTAAGACAGCGCTGAATAACTTAAAAATAACTTAGCTGAAAATAACTATGATAATTAAGAGTGATTAAGACTAGAGAGATGGAACGCTCCATTTTTCCCCATTTATGTCTTTTCATGGTCATTCTGAGAGTCAGACACTAATTCGAAAACCAATAGATACTAGATAATTGCTGTTAGAAACATTCACAAATAACTCAGTCATTATTGGCATTAAATATTGTAAGCTCTTGAAATCCTCTGTGTTTTTAGTAAGGGAGCGAGTAACAATGGAAGGTGAGCAGGTGAAACTGCAGCCTGTATTCAATTTCTGTGCTGAGCTTCAGGGTACAGTGTGTCAAAGAAGATATCTTGCTTTCTATCTATTATAACTATGCAAAATTTCTTCTTTAACATCCCCACCTGTCATCTGTAACTTTATGTGATACTTTTTGTATGGGAACAAATGTATTGTGGATGAACAGTGAGTGTAAAAATAGATATTTAAGTGGTTGTTCTCCAAATAAAATAGTGTAATTCATGATGTTGACATACAGTATATGCTCTATGAATTGAATATAATATCACAGTAGTATTGTGAAGATGGAGAGGTGTGTGCTATGAAGAAGAGAGGAAGGTGAAATGACAGAGGACACACACACACACACACACACACACACACACACACACACATGTCTGGTCAGCTATCCTTGTGGGGCATAGGCGTAATGGTTTTTCTACTGTACAGACCGTATTTTCTATTGCATTACACCAACCCTAACCCTAAACCTACCCCTCACAGGAAACTTTCTGCATTTTTAGATTTTCAAAAAACTTCATTCTGTGTGATTTATTAGCTTGTTTACCCGTGGGGACCTCAATTTAGGCACGCTAAACTGCGACACGAGTCCCCACGAGTCTGTGTGTATTCAGGTTTAAGTCCCCACCAGAATAGAAAAACAGGTACACACACACACACACACACACACCTCCAACTCTTGAAGGGACAGTTCACCCTAAAATGAAAACTGTGATAATTAACCCTATAAAGTCTACTGTGTAATATTTGATATGCAAATCACTAAGGCCTCTAAAGGTTATCAACATGATCAAAACTTCATGATCAACAGGTCAAAAACCTGTTGTACCCAATCTACTACATGCCTTCTGTTGTCTGATTGATAGTTTATACTTGTTTAGCAAGTAAATGGATTTTAGTATCATTGGTAAAATGCCCTTCAGTTTGTGGATCACATGTCTTTCTGTTGTGAAATCTTTACTAATTTTAATAAAGTAAACGTAAGAATAACTTTTATATTGTTAGTAGTATTTCAAGATGAGCACTCACTGGACTGAAGCAACTTAGGTTTACTTGATTATCCAATGCATATATAAACATTTTGAGGAACATTTATTTGTTCCTCTCTCAATCATCATTGTATTGCATTGCATTATATGTTATAGAATTCCAGAATTCCATCTTTTTCACCATATGAATATCAGAAACTGCACCAAATTGCATATTTTTGCTCAGTTTGGGCCTCTGAATGAAATGTAGGTGTTTTTTTCTCCTCGATATGAGCTCCATATTCTCACTATATCAGACTATATGTGCCATAAATGCCTGATGTATCAAATATGATATTCAACAAGACACATATGCAATTTTTTTTTGTTCATTCATTTTTTTATTGATGTATTTTTTTTTTGATTCATACGTTTTTTAGAAGGTTCAAATTTATTTATTTTTTAACTTAAAATTAAACTCAATTTTTTTCTGACTATTATATCATATGTCACCCTCGTGTCATTCCAAATGCCTTTTTTTTCTGTGGAACACAAGAAAATACATCGAAGAATGTTCCGTTTTGGTAACCATTGACTTCCATTGTATTGGAAACACACACGCACACACGCACGCACGCACACACACACAGATATTTCTTAAAATAAGTAATTTTATATTCTGCAGAAGAAAGAAAGTCTTGAGGGTGAGTAAATGAAGACAGAATTTCCATTTTTGGGTGAACTATCCCTTTAAGTAATCAACGCTGCCTGCCTCTCATATAGGTCCTCTTGCCAAAACAAGCAGGGCTTCATTTCCATTTTTCTACCTCATTTTTTCCCACCTCCTCCCTCAACCCCTTCCCTCCTTAGAAAACTGATTACAAATGGTCAATTTGAAAATGGAGTCCGAAGTCCCCAAGGCCACCCACTTGTCAAACTGAAAAAGGCACAAGGACGAACAGGAGGCCGAGTTGCCGCGAAATGGCGAGACGAGAGAGAACACATAACAAATTCCCCCGTGCG
>NW_015657969.1:1300238-1303873 GCF_001515625.1 Sinocyclocheilus rhinocerous | reverse complement strand
ATATATTCTTTATTATTATTTATTTATTTATTTATTTATAAAAAAAAGAACCTGACCAAAAATCAATTGCCTCCTTTGAGAAAAGAAATCCTTGTTTGAGATTTTTTTATAACATATAATAAATAATATATTATATTAAATATTTTATATTAAATAATATATATTTATATCTTATTTTAGAAATATACTCTTTATTATTTATTAGAATTATGTATTATTATATAAAATATGTAATAATATATAAAAAGTTAAGGTCCAGTTTCCATCTTGCCCATTTAACAGTTCCAACAATATACCCAAAGATGAATCACACTTAACTTCAAACTTTTACACTTATTTTAATAATGATTAACTGGTCAGTGATCTATTATAAAGTAATGAATTCCCTGCTGTAAGAGAGGAGTACAGCGTGATTGAAGTCTGTTCTCCAGAGATGGGTGTTATTGTTGAGCGATGCAGTGCTGATCTCAGTGTAGCTTTAGACCCAACTCAGCATTAATAAATAGGTCATAGAGCTTTTTTACCCTCTGAATTTTTCAGGCTCGGCTTGGCAAATTGAACATAATTAAAGCCCAAGGCAAAGGTTGCACTTTCCTTGAAATAACAGGCTGTGTTGCAGTACAGAGAGGGACAGACAGATAGGAAAGATGCTCCAAGGATCTGTGCAGCTAGGCAAGGCAGCGTCCTTTAAGGACAAAAGAGGATGAGAAGAAAACAGGCAGCCATTACACCAAAGCCGACAGCTACAAAGCGTTGAGCGTTCCTGCTCGCCTTCACTGTGATTGTGCATTTTAATATGGTGTATATTTTTACAAATATTTTTCACCAAAGTAGTGTAATTGAAAAGTGCATGCATAAGCTTTGGAGACTTTTTTCCGCAGTGTATCTGTGTGTACCTTTAACAGGAAGGGCATGGGGTGGGACTGTGTCAGAAGACATTAGTGTCACTACCCTTTTTGAGGACAGTACCTGGGCCAGCCTGGGTCATACCAGCATCACGCCTGCTTTTAGCCAATAAAGATGCAAGCAGATTATACTCAAGCAGGATAAAAGCTTCCTCATTTGCACCAATCAACCGGCTTCACTAATCAGCTGAGAGGAAGCAAGAAGACTTTTCTCCTGCACCTGGTCATGCTTAACCCCGACCTAGACCTGGACGATATAAGAACACAAAAAGAAACAAGAGCATAATGAATGGTTTGCAATTTAAAACTGCATGTTTTTGGTAACTAAAAAAACATGCACAAATAGTAATAAGATATAGTTAACACAAAATTAGCTGCTTAAGACAGAATAAATATGAGCACCTTAAGAAAACAACATCATTTAAAGGGGTCATATGATGCGATTTCAAGTTTTCCTTTCTCTTTGGAGTGTTACAAGCTGATTCTGCATAGATAAGATCCCTGAAGTTGCGGGGCTTTGTAGAAAACGAAGCGTTTGAGAGAGGCGGGGCATATAGGACCTACAATAATGTACAGTATTTGAAAAATAATGTGTTTTTTGAACATTAAAGCATGTCAACATATTCTGTTACACCAAATACACAAAATAATGATCTTTTAAAAAGCATCATATGACCCCTTTAAAAATACATTTAAAAGCATTTATTTATTATTACTATTTTGGCAGAGCTCACCCAAACAGTACATGGCACAATAAACAAACCAAAATCTCTTGCCTTGTTTAAGTCAGTAAGTAAATGAATGAATGAATTTAAAAAGGAATTTAAAGGCATTTTTTAATTATTTGGCAGAGCTCCACCAAACAATATAAGGTACAAAAACAGACCAAAAATATCTTTCCTTGTTTGAGAAAATAAATAAATAAATAAATAACCATTTAAAAAGAAAATGAAGTGCATTTATATTTTTTCTGGGTTCAATAAGTTATAAAATGCATTAACAGAATTTGTGGCATAATGTTTAACAAAAACTATACTATTAAATAATTTTTTGGACAAAAATATATTTTAATATTTTTTTGGCCAACAGAATTCAATAATGTCAACAGCTTGAACTGAATGCTATAGATATTTTAAAGGGATTATCATACTCTCTAGCAAACCCGACTTACTTTCATCTGTAATAATAAAATCTAAATATATGACAATAAAAAAAATACATATTCTGCAAAAGTTCTGCAACTGTGCCATAGTAGTTAGATGTAGATGATTGCTAATATATATATATATATATATATATATAAATAGAACTGCTCAACTCAAATACAAATTATTTTAATTAGTTCATATGTAATTAAAATGATCTACATTTAGCCATGAGTTGCAGTCTTTTTCTGTTCTTTATCATAATACTCTCAATATAAACATTACCTGCAAATGCATCTATAATATGTTTGTGATTAATCTGTATTAAAACATATAAATTCTGCAAGTTGCAGAAAATGACAGATGATCTTTTACCAGATAACCGCCATGATTATTAGAGAAAAACGAACCAATCCTGCATAAATTATCTGGCATTATTATGTGGGTGAGCAGCATTTCCGCTTCAGTTATCTAGGTCATCCCACGACGTCTTAGTGAGTTTCCATACGGCACGGCTATGTTTAGGTAAACCACATACATGCAGAATCTTGCATAACCGTAAAATAATTCAGCACAGATCAAAAAACAAGCTGCTGATTTGTACCATATTGACACCGTAATTGCATCGAATTAACATATAGCACAAACAAAAACAGATTTTGAGATTTGGGCAGAGTGGCAGAGAGGTCAGCCCCTGAGGTTCAGGCCCACAGAGCCACTACTGATGATATTGCTTGGTTCTGTGCCTGCTGAGTTTGACCTCTGCCTGCTGTCACAATGTCATACGCTATCTGCCCTATACTGCCTGCTATTGCTCTCCTTCTCACCATCTCTCTTTTTCTCTCTCTGTCCTTCCCTTGACAGCAGATGCACCACATGCATGCCAAGACTATAGGGCAGGCGCCATGATGGACAGATGGTAAGGGGACATTCAACAAGTGTAAAGTGCAGAGGAAGTTAGCTGGAGCAGCGCTGCAGAGAGAGAGATAGAGAGAGAGAGAGAGAGAGAGAGAGAGAGAGAGAGAGATTTGGAGGTGGACGAGTGTGTACCTGTACCTGCAGATGGCTGGCAGGTCCAAAGGGCCCTACTGTCAATATGTTCTCTCGGCATGGAAGAAAAACAGTTATATCCAGAGCCCTGAAACGTAGGCAGCTGCTATCTGTGCCATGGGAATCTAGCCAGCCTCGCCACAGACCCAAAGCTGCATTGCTCTTTGAGGAGGACAGCAATGCAACATTAACATCCATCCTTGATAACCTCAATCAAGACTCACAATTTTATTAGCAACTTGTAAAATTACAAAAATAATAATAAAAAAATATATATAAATAAACGGTATATCTAATTTTAACAAACATATTTAAAACGAATTCCTTAAAACAAGATACATTTACTTGAGAAACAAAATTGATATCATAATATGTGACCCTGGACCACAAAACCAGTAATAAGGGTCCATTTTTTAAAATTGAGATTTATACATCATCTATAATAATAAATAAGCGTTCCATTGATGTATGGTTTGTTAAGATAGGACAATATTTGGCCGAGATACAACTATTTGAAAATCTGGACCCTGAGGGT
>NW_015657969.1:1288695-1299923 GCF_001515625.1 Sinocyclocheilus rhinocerous | reverse complement strand
AATCTAAATATTGAGAAAATCGCCTTTAAAGTTGTCCAAATGAAGTTCAATGCATATTACTAATCAAAAATTAAGTTTTGATATATTTACGGTAGGAAATTTACAAAATATCTTAATGGAACATGATCTTTAGTTAATATCCTAATGACTTTTGGCATAAAAGAAAAATCGATAATTTTGACCCATGCAATGTATTTTTGGCTATTGCTACAAATATACCCCAGCGACTTAAGACTGGTTTTGCGGTCCAGGGTCATATATGTTCATATGCATTTATATTAACATGTATACAGTATATTAACATGTATATATTAACGATAATATGTATATAATATATATTTGTGCATTTGACAGACGCTTTTATCCAAAGCAACTTTCACTGCATTCATTTTATTAGCTCATTCATTCACTGGGAAACAAACCCATGACCTTGGTGGCGCAAGCAACATTGCTCTATGTTTGAGCTATTTTTTTTTCTAGTTTTAAGTATATCACAAGTTATATCATATCACAGTCATGCATAGTTTTGCCTACAATTTTTCTTCTTAAAAATATTTGCAGAGTATAATTGCCTTCAGATATATTGCAAGTGACTTTGTTTTATTCTCCAGTAAAAATATAAAAAAAAACTTAACGAAAGATATATTTACTTTTAAGCGAAATTAAGAAAGAAAAAAAAAAACACTGCAGTAAAGACAATACATTTAGAATTTTGTTTCATGGGCAGATGTTTCACTTTTTTATGCACAAGCCTCACTAAGTTAATTACTATTTATTTGTTTATTTTATTATAGTGTAGCAGCATATGTGTAGCTGTCGAAACTATATCATGGCAGTTATTTCTGTGGTTAGCTAAGGACACCAACCGTGTAACAAAACAAAAAATGTCAATACAAATGTTGTACAAAGAAGATCATCAACCACCGTGAATCACTTTTATTGTTGTGCAAACAGCACTGACGCAAACAGCATTTCTTTGCTGCAGACAAAGAAATGCCAATATTTCTCTGTACACCTGTAAACCAACACAAATGATGACGGTACACTTTTATTCTGATAAAAATGACCACATGTGAATCAGAAATAAGAGTTAGAGAAAAGAAGATTATGAATGCTCTGCTATTTGAAGTAGGTGATAAACTAGGTGGCAAATGGTTGATGGCCTCTGATTATATACATGCAGCTGAAAGGCAGCAGCATTTTCCACACCACTTTTGAATTACTCTGAAACAATTAGAGCGAAAGCAAACTGGCTAACAGACTCCTAAAACTGACCGCCTCAACTTAAATCAAATCTCAAAGCATACAAAAGTCCATTACAGGAAATTAGAAAGAGCGAACATCTAGGAGAGGGCATCATTCACTTTTATCGAGTCAGAGCACTTGCCTTTGGTGCATTGTGTACCTGTCAATGAACTGCATTTCAGAGAAGACTGCTGTCCTGACAAATTGCTGCGTGTTAACGTGCTTTCTCCCTCACTCAGCCAGGGCCCTGGGGCATGCTGGGATGCATGGACAGACTCGATCTCACCCTCGGGAACAATGCAAAGAAAATGTCAGAGGCCTGGTTGGAGTTTAATGCATTGCAGAGCCAGTACAGATGTAATCGAATATAATTCAGATCTATGTTAGAGCTGCGGGGGGCTTTGTTAGCTATGTGCTTTTATGGACTGATTAAATTTACAATTTGCATTCATTTATTACATTAGAAAGAGAAAAGAAAAGCAATAATTTCTGTTCCATCCCCTCCAAAAATCAATTTTCCGCATGCCGACAAAGTAAAGACAGACATTATCTTGCGCCCAAATGGTCCATAGGCAAAATAAACAGAGATAGAGGAAGCATCAGCATGCTGTCAGCACTTTCTTTCCGAAAAAGGAGAAACTGAGAGAAAAGAACAAAGCACGTGCGCTAAACAATCAGCCATGTGTGAAGTACGCAAGCACACCTCTCTAATTCACCGTTCATGCTGGCAGCATGGGCAGCACCAGTGATTTCTCTGAGCCGCCACTCGGGCTTCCTTGTTATCTGCAGTTTGAATGCAAACAAAGCCGACAAGCTCCGCCACCCCCCTCTATCCCCCCAGGCTTTCCTCGGGAGATAAATGGGGGCGGGTACATCCTTAGGCCTAGATCACGTCCACAGACCTCACCCTGACAAATCCTTCATTGGGAGCCAGACCTGCAACCTCCATATGCACCTCGAAAGATAATTTGAGCGGCGAGCGAATCAATAATGCAACAGTAAATTCATTTAAACACACATTACTAATCCCGTTTAATTAATGGCGCCTCAACTGCAATTTGTCAGTGTCGCACAGTCATCCCTTTGATATTTATACCAATGTTCAGTTTTTTCTCTTCAGGATGACCCTGACTAATGCTAATCCTTAGCATGAGCTCCCACATCCCAGAATTAGATAGCACAGCCTGAAAAAGACAGCATGTTTCTGTGTAGCCAAAACACTGGAAAATAATTTACAATGTAAATCACATTAAGAATCATGAAAGGAAGAGAAATATGAAAAAAATGGTAAATGGTGAATATCTAATTAATGCAAACACATACGAGCCACCCGATCAAATGCTTCAGAGATTATAAAAACAGCAATCAGTTGTGCCGCATGCTTTAAAACAGCACAACCCTGTGAATAGCTCTTTTGTGTATGAATCTATATCCTTAAAGAGACAGTTCACACAAAAATGAAAATTCTGTCAGCATTTATTCATCTTAAGAATTATAAAGGAAGTCTATTTCCACCATATAAGAAAAATGCTTTGGTAATTAACACATAAAAAGTCATAATCATGAGATTTTAAAAAATCTAAATTATTACATACTTATTACATAGTCCTAATTATGAACTAAAAAAGTTTAATTTTGCCATGATTATGTAAATTTCAACTTTTTATGTTGATTTCGACTTTATCTCATAAATACAACTTCGTATGTCATCAACTTTTTATCACATATTATGACTTAGTATCTCATAATTACAAATTTGTATAACTTTACTTTATATCTCATAAATCGAAATTATGACACACCAAGTGGTAATTATGAGATAAAGTTGAAATTTACATAAAAAGTCAAAATTGAGAATAAAAAGTCATAATTAAAATTCAACATTTCATGTAATTACTTTTTATCTCATAACTTTGAATTTTCATAATTATGACTTAGTATGTCATCATTTTGACTTTTTAATCATAATATGAGACAAAAAGTAAAAAATATTAAATTACAACATTTTGTCTCATAATTATGACTTAATATATACATTTGACTTTTTATCTCATAATTATGACTTGGTATATATATTTTGACTTTTTATTTCAAATTATGATCTAAAATACACAAACGAATATATTTCATTATACAGATGAATATGGTTTAAAAAATATTACATTCTTCAAAATACTGCATTCCACAAAACAAAGCAGGTCATACATGAGGAAAGACATGAGGGCGAGTAAATGATGACAGAATTTTTATTTTTGGGTGAACTATCACTTTGAATAGTAGCAAAATAGCAGAAGAATAGTACAAATAATGGGGAAAACTGAAACCACAGGCTTTGATAAAAGCATCTCGTTAAAAACAGAGAAAACTAAGGTAAACTCTCTTCAAATAAAAAAACAAACAAACATGAATTTTAGGTTTATGCCAAAAGTCAATTTTGGCAAAACTATTGCTGCTTTGCTCTTCTCAGAACAGAGAATGTGCCAACAATGAGCACAATAGCAAAACAAACTGTTTAACTATGCTCAAAAAGTACTACTTATAGTATGTCAAATTTATATGCTGTGTCAGAATAATTTTTTGCGAGCCAGAAATGTGACACTAAGAAAAACACCCAAAGCTACTCCCCATCGTCAGGTTAATGAGCCCACCAGCCCACTTGATGTCGAGAGGCCTGCCACAAAGCCGCGTCTCATTAGAGGCTGTCTGGCACTGCACGCAGAGACAAAAAGCACATTCACCCACTCTGAATACCGTCATGCTCCCCATTGCTGCCAGCCTGTAGCGTTGCACCCATGGCATCCATCCCGCATGCACACGCCCTGGCTCTCAGCCAGTACCACCTCAGCTCTCTTCTGCATGAGAGAGTGCGGGGCTTGGCCAAGCAGTGGCTGCACGGGAACATAGCGGGCACACGGCAGAGCTGGCACTGCGCCAGCGGCTGCAGCCCAGCCCAGCCCGGTTCGCTGCGGCGACAGCTTAAGCTGCACGTGCATTAACTCCCCCTTTAGTGCCAGAGAGAGGGTACGCTATTGTGTTCTCGTAGACACACTGGGCAGAACTTGATGTGTGTGAGTGAGAGAGAGAGAGGGAAGGAATCAAGTGACTATAATCAGTCAGTTACTCAGGTCTGAGAGCCATTATCTCCTGAGAGGGGATCAATAGTGAAAGATAGGAAAGTGGGCCTATCCACTGTACTGCTGTGGCGTTATCAGCCTGCAAGCAGGTGCGCCCCTTCACCAAACCCCTCAGTGGCATGCTGGGAAAATAGTAGATATTCTGAATCTGGCTGGCCTGACGGATCCTGTGGTTGAGATTTTACATGAAAAACATATGATTCTTTACTGAAAAATAAATCAAATGACTATATCTACTATAATCATGTAAAAAAAAGAAAAGAATAATGGCATCAATAATAACTGAATCAATATCTACTTCTACTATATAACCTATACCTGTATATATACTGTAGTACCTGTATATATAAGTGAGATACACACACACACATTATGTGCAAAATATATATTTGCATTTTTGCATAAGATTTGGAAGATTCTGAAGTTAATGTTTTGATGCAATATTTATGTAATTTTCAATATCCAATTATATTTATATACATATATATATATATATATATATATATACCGTATACAGACACACACACACACACTGTATGTTTATATGAGAATTTAATGTAATTTTCTATGCAATCTTTTGAAATATTTTAAATAACAGTACATTTTTGTACATATAGCTATTCTAATCATTTCTATGTTCGTTTCTATGCACAATACATGCTGCAATTTCAAATTTGAAAATTATGGGTCAAATAAAATAATATTTCCTCTTCTTTATGATTGAGGGCTAATGAGTATAGTATAGTATGTGCAAATAGTAGAAAAATATAGTCATTCATCATGTCAAATCCATCAAACTGCCTCATCAAACGGTCGACTGAACCTTCTAAAAATACAGACATGCTGTTCTTAGGAACTGCAAGTAAGACAATATACTTCATATATCTACTGGTATCTTTCAAAATATAGCCTGGAAGAGCTTCTGCATCTTACTCTCTTCCACAATTTATAGAACATGGGCTAAAACAGCTGAGCTGACTGCAGTGATGTCACTTGCACTGATGGAATGCTTTGTTTCTCAGCGTGTGCGCATGCCACCTGGGTCTGAGCAAGAGCTGCGAGATGCACACTGCGTGTGCTGCAAGATGGCTGATGCTCCATTCAATTACACCAGCCACTGAAGGCTCATGCAATGAATCCAAATGCTGCTAAAAAATATATAAGCATGTCTTATTGTATATCTGACGTCTTGTGTTAGTCACAGTAGATGTTGATTATTTTAAATCTGACTTAAAAATTAGCTTTAAAATGTTTATGTATATGGAATTACAATCCCATTTCAAAGCACTTCCATTTCAAGCCTCAGCGAGTTGGTGTGTGTATCTTCAACCGTCCCTGTTGGTAAATGCAGTAGGAGCAGCAGTAAAGGTAGCTGAAGCATTAATGGGGAATTATACTCATATATTTTTAGTAAGCCTTTGGGCACTTCCAGTGTCCCTAAAAGAACATGGTTGCTAGGCAACCACTATTGTTGCCATGGAGATTCACGTGTTGGCAGCTGCTGCAATCAGCATTAACTCAAGGCACATATTCTCATTCCAGCAGTCAGGCGATAGCAGGCAACTAGGACAGCAAGTCACTAGGATAGTAATCGCATGGAAACATATGTTCACCCATCATTCGCTGCATTAATAGCATCATAAATGGCCAAAATGATCACAGTATTTTGGTGCAAATAATGGCTGGCAGAATCAAATATTCACTTTAATGTCTGATGCCCCCGTATTAATTTGGTTTATGGTTTGCACCATTTTAGGCTATAAAGACAACCTGTGCTTAATGAAAAATGCTGCATATAAGAAATAAAAACAATGGTAATAACAAAATGTGCTAAAAATGTGCTTCGCATCTAAATCAACCAGTTCTATTGAAGTCAAAAATATTATATAAAAAGACCAACAGTCTGACTACATTAATTACACCAACGAATAAGAATTTATTTACACTACATTAAGTACAAAAACTCCTTAAGGAGTATCTGCTCAGATTTTACAGTGTAAATCACAGTAATTCTCATTGCTTATGTATATTTTATCATTTTAAGAATTAAAAACAATGCATCAATTGGATTTCAATTAAATACAGACCTAGTTCTCAATCAAATTGCGTTGCTTTTACAGAATGTGTGCAAATTCCTTTACAACCACATACAGCATAAATCTGTCATCTATTTGTTTGAGTTTAGCTTAAGCCTTTAGATCCTTTGGCGGACCTACTAAAGCACATGAAGATTCGGTAGCACATGTGGGTGGATGTGCAATGCGAAGCCTGAGCAGCAATTGAAATTTCCAGCCCCTTTGGTTCTATCTGTCTATTTGTTTATGCTGACAAACTGACTATTTCCAGTGGAACTGCGTTAGCCAGTTGTACAGCATTTCAAAGGCTGTGGGGAATAAGTGATATTTTCTAAAGATTAAATTGTTTGTTGCAAAGCTGTATGCAAACCTATTGAAACAATGAACTACAGCAATGCAGAACACACACACACACACACACACACACACACACACAGAAAGCATAATAACTGTTATTTGGGGTGCTTATTTACCTGTCACTTTTCAGGTGACATCACAGAGATGCATTGTAATAAAAATGTCTGATATTTAGTCGAGAGATATTCCCATGCTGCCTTGTATTTTTGATTATAAGCCTACTGTCGCCACTGGATATCTGGATATTTACCTGTGATGTAGTTTAATGCTAAAGGAGGTTAGATGAGATTGCAGATTTCAGATGTCTACTGTATGATAAGCGCTTACATTTTCCTTTCACAGGATGACTTTCACATTATGACAGAATTCTCATTTTTAGGTGTACTTTCCCTTTAAGAAGATACACTTCCATTCCATATTGTTATGTAAATATTACAGCATCATACAGTTTGATAATGTTTTATCAGACTGTTTTCAGAATAGTATATAAACATCAGTATTCCTGCAACATTTATCCTGTACACAGTTTCTGTGTGCATAGATTAAGTGAGGAATGAACCAGCTGAGTCTTTTATCATCCTTTTTTAATTTGATTTACTGAACTGCAAAGAATTAAGATCATTTTGACACAAAATCAAATTAAAAATGCAAAAATAACTGTTTATTTCCAACGGTCTATTTCCAAGCTGATTATAGGATGACATTCAACAGCAAAAAGATTGGGTCATGTGACAAAAATCCCAACATTCATAATGCACTATACATCATAATGTGTCACTTACTAATAATAATACAGTTCATAATGCACAGTATTCAATACATACTAAAGTAGTATACTTTTCTGAACATGGGTTAATTCTAAAGAGCCTCATCTGATTTTTTTTTTCATGGGCAATTTTGTTAAAACACATTAGAAATTCAGGAACAGATTTAAAATCTCCATTTACACAAAACTAATTCCCTGTTCTAACAAAAACGAAAATGTCTCCCACCCACTTGAGTCCTTGAATATAAACAATGGGTAATTTTTCGCCAAGTGTGGACAGGTGACCACAAGTTTACACAAGTCAGAGCTGGTCACTACTGTACAATTTCTCACTTTCTTTAATTGTCAGTAAAAAAGCTGAAGCTGGCAGGGAAATAAAAGCAGAGACTCCTAAGAACAGACCGTAATGGCCTTCATTCTCTGTTTTTTCGTTCTGACATTTAACAGCTCAGTGTGAGAGCGGCTAGTAGATCAGATGCCTCAACATGCATGTTTGACCTCAAGAGATGTATGACAGGAGAAGCCCAAACACAGTCATGTGGTTTCTTGACCCGTTAGGAAAAAAACAAAGGTAACAATGGTTCATAATGGTACACACACATATACTTAGCATGTGAGTATAAAGCCTAGTGTATCATGGATACTTTATATAAAAATACAAAGCTTAATCACAATCAGTCTACACAGGTTGAGCTAAGTGCACAGTATGCAATACGTGAAGGGCAAAAGCACCTAAAATAAAAGTGCATTCTGATTGGTTCGTACAACCTGACCTGACTCTACTCCTATCCAGATCGACTAAACAGGTCCAATACCTAGAAATCCTCTAAAGCAGGGATACTTTATATAAAAATACAAAGCTTAATCACAATCAGTCTACACAGGTTGAGCTAAGTGCACAGTATGCAATACGTGAAGGGCAAAAGCACCTAAAATAAAAGTGCATTCTGATTGGTTCGTACAACCTGACCTGACTCCACTCCTATCCAGGTCCAGTACCTAGAAATCCTCTAAAGCAGCACTCATTGGGAGTTTTAACAGCTTATTAACAACTAAATTAGGTCACAGTGGGAGAGAAGGGAAAACCTTAGTTATGTTCTTTCACATGGATGAGGACTGTATCCTTTACACAGACAATGTGAAAAACGGAAGACTTCCCTCCCAAGCTGAGAGCAGAATATGGAGGGTGAGGAGCACAAATCTAAACGGGGACTTCATAAACATCACTCCATCACTGATCTGCTGCTGTTTGCTCAGCACAAAGAGATATACAGTACACAAACACTGAGGTCTGATACTAAAATCCATATTGGACATTAGCAGGGTTGAACAGATCTGATACACAAACATACATATATGCTGCTAACTGCATTCCTCTTAAAATAAATCAAAATGATTCAGTTTTGCTTATGATGATTAAGACAGTGTATTGCATAAACAAACAGTTAAACTAAATGTTGCATTAAATTGCATATAACTAATACAGATAATGAAGTCATTGATGTTGGGTCTTTTTCTATTCATTTAAATTTAAATAAAAGTAGAGATTTGCACTATATCCGTTATTTGCAATCGAGGAATGCAATTCTAAAGGTCAGATCTTCTCAAAAGAATGCATTTACATGCCCATAAATAGGCTACTCAGCTAACAACATCAATTACCTGGCAGGATAGTTTATCTGAAGAGCATTTAAAGACAATATTCCGTGTGCCACAGTCAACGGACACGTTTAGTGATTTAAAAGAGAAAAATACGCTTTAAATATAGTGGGCTTTATTTTTTAATCGCACAGAATGTGACCATGGCTCGGTCGGTAGCTGGAGGAAGCTGAGCCATGACTCTCATCTAACCACAATGCGTTTGATTTGTGACGGAAGCTCAGCAGTTTCGCTGTCTTGATAAAGGGATGTTATGCAACTTACTTCTTACGTAAAAATAATGCATGCTAAATTTGCATAAATATAGACAATTTAAATAAAAGCACCAGCGTTTCGTGGTTTCATATTGTGTAATTTGAACGCAACATGCGTCATGGTTTGAGTTTTGGAAAACTTAGGAAAAAAATGCACCTGGTCACAGAGATATTTTTAATGCACAATCTACATTGCATAATCGTTCGAACAATTATTTATTATTATGTATTGAAGTGTTTAATATAGTGTTCAGAGAGAACTGTTTTAAATGTTGTGACATGCGTGCTTGTGTTAACCAATTTACAGCCTCAAGTACAAAGTTATATTTCACTTAGCTGCAACATAAGTTCACTAAATTATTACGTTGATTATAAAATATTTTGTTAAAATACTAGTTCTTATGTCAAGGTGACAATTAAATTGATTTACTTCTAATTAAACTGGTAAAGATACTAAAGATGAACCCTGCTTTCCAGTCATTTCAACAAAAAATTTTTCACGGTCTGTGCAATAATATCGTCAACACAATGCATCACTTTAAAATATGACGCGACATTAAAACACACAAGCAATCTCTAGCATGACAAGACAACTGTCATAAACAATAACGAAACCGTCGTGAAGATTGTAAGAATGATTTTGGGCCTGTGGAGAAAGTTGTCATTGAACTCTTTCAGGCGTAATTCACATTGTTATACTAGATCCCTTTTTTCTTTTGTAACCTTACACGACAGCACTGACTTTTACGAAAAAGAACAAGCAGCAAAACACATTAAGTCGCGTGTTCACGGTTATAAAAACGTGTAATCTTTGATTAACATACATTGAATCATGCTATTTATGTAAGCTAATGCAAAATAGTCTGCTGCACATTACTGCATGTAAACGTCTAAAAATTCTGCCTTACTTGAGTGCGAATATTTGAGGTTCTTTCATTCTGGAAAAGATGTCACTGACTCCGTTGATTTCTAACATGTACGTCTTATTCATATACATCAGAGGTCCTATGGCCTATAGCACTCGTAGGTACAACGTTACCAGATTTTCTCTGAGAAACAGAGCCCTCTGGCCAACCTAGATTAATAAATGTTTATCTGTTTTGAAGTGCGGAACAATAGGTGATGCCCTGTGACCCCGCAGAGCCTCGACCTCGCGCAGGGTCATTGTGGTGCACAGGGAAAGGGGGCTTTGGGGCCTGAGACCTAATGCACTGACCCGGAGCTTCGCCATTCATGCCGCCTCACTGCGGTTGCCTGCAGCTTCTATTGTTTCAGTACGAACAATGGCGTTTTCCCAGGGAAAATAAGCTCTTTAAAATTCCCTTTAAAGTTGCAGCCAGCACGACTGTAGCACGATTTGAGTGTCTGCTTTAGAGGGCTTGATGTAAAAGGAAAATAATTGCATATTAATCAAAAAATTAATCATTAGGTCTTAGTTTTATTTGTTTCATTTGAGCAAGTTATTAAATCTACCTGCCAGTTTGTTCTCCATCGCAGAGAGAAACGTTATGATCACAAAGCAGTTATAAAAAGAGTGATTAAAAATGAAGACCAACCTCTGTAGCTCCTCCTAAAAGTAAATTTCATTACATTAAACCGTTAGCTCCATCAAGAGACAAACACAAACGACAGTAAAACGTTACTCTCATTTTGTCTGTTTTTATATTTCTGTGTTGTTCCTTACAGACATTAGCTTCACGTGTCGATGGCTAAAAATAAAAGAAATGCAACCACTGAC
>NW_015657969.1:1262641-1288377 GCF_001515625.1 Sinocyclocheilus rhinocerous | reverse complement strand
AAAAAAAAAAAAAAAAACACTTTAGAGTAATGAGAGGAATTAATCCACAACCCTTCAACGTGTTTTTCTGTAACATTCAAACTGAAAGATATAACCTACATTTCATTATTGTTAATGTAAATGATTTTTTAATTTAAAAAACGTTGCTTCGATTTCTCTGATAAGTTCTGATTTGGTTTTCTGTGTGGAATGTTAACAACTGCACGTGCGGAAATTATATAATTATAATTTGGGTATAGGTTATTGCAAGCGATAGGCTAAAGCACTGCAGCCTGATTGGCTATGAATTTAACCTTCTTCGTATTCTATATTTATAAAAAAAAAATTATTAAACAAATGAGCCTGCTATGAGTTACCGTTTCTCAACTGATTCCAGTACGGTGAAATAAAGCGTAGGTAATTTGGCTTTCCAAATGATTCATGGGAAGCAAGAAATGTACTCTAACAAATACAGTAAGCCTTACCAATGATTCCTCCATATAACGTGGACCACAGTGGCGTCTTAACGGACAAACGTACTGAACGTGACTAATTGCGTTCAAAACAGTAACGCACAATGTGCACCATTAATCTAAAATGAGATTATCTCTCAGGCAACAGATCTGAGTTTTATTTAATGCACTGATAAATGTAATATCAGTGTTGTACACATTAGACACCACGGGTCGGCACGATACAAAAGCTTGATGATTTTGTTGAGAGGTCTATTGCAATTTTAAATTGGCAACCGTGTATGTAGCCTGTGTGTGTGTGTGTGTGCGTGCGCGTGCGAGGGGAGAGAGAGAGAGAGAGAGAGAGAGAGAGAGAGAGATTTAACTCATTATAATGCATAGCGACCTGCCCTCTTTTGAAAAAAAGAGAAAAACGCAGCCATGCTTTGCAGGGGCTCCAGCCCCTGACTCACTGCAAGATAGGGCAAGTCGCTTAGCGGAGGCATCCAACTACACATCGACAGAGAAACCGGGAATACAATCAAGTTTGTTTAAATCGCGAAAAGCGCAGTAGGCTATAATACGAAGACAGCCCCGTGAAAAAAAATGGATGGATATGAATACAAGGAAAACCAACGACCGCCTGCTGAGGCTGTGGAGCGAGCGAGAGCGTAAGTGTGGAATATTGTGGGATACATATCTGGGATTACCTATATAAATAAAACAACAAATGCAAAAAACAGAACGCTTAAATGGGAACGTGTCTGTTAGCTATTAGACAAAACGTAATTGTTAGCGTTTGCTCGCGATCGGCATCATCAGTACCTAACGGGGAAGGTTTTCCCACGTTGCACTTGCTATTGTTTTTACAGTGCATGGAGAAAACGCATGCAAAATCAAAGCACATGAATGCTCCTAACGGCTTACCCACCGTTTATCGCAAAAGCGAACTGGTTTGCACGCAAAATACACGAGGGCTCGTTACGTGTTGGTTTCGCTTTGTTTGTACCCGTTTGATTCCCACAGACAATAGATTAATGGACGCTGGGTCAACTAGGTCATATTTTGCTGCTCATTATGAGAGTACAAACACTGATAATTCAGAAGCGCGTGGGTTAAATACCAGAAACGAGAAACCGGTACGAATTATAATGCAATGCACAGACATTTTTGGTCAAAAATGGCGTTTCCCTTTGTTTGTCGATTCCATTCACACGACCAGCATAGACAAAAATCTGCTTTAAACTGTGAGCTACTAATGATTCATAGAGAGCTGCGTGACTTGGAGTTTAAAAACACGAAAAGGTTTTAACGCAGTAGACCCATGAACCAATTAGGTGTTTTGACGGCTGGGTAGCGGTCTCTTGGTATGGATGGCGATGGTATATATGAATTGTCAATGTTTTTCAATTTTCAGTTGAATAATTAATGTTTTTTTTTTGATCCCATGATTACCTATTTGTATAAACAAACCAATGGCATACAGTATCCGCGCTAATTAAAAACAGCATACAGTCGCAGGTTTTTTTGTTGAGAGGTCTGTTGACACTGATGTAAACAGAACGTCTGATAGATGCGGATTACTGCGCAAACAAACTCGACTTTCAGATTTTTTCCCAGACTGTTTGCTGCTCCAGGTTTAAGAAGTATGATCTGAGAAATTCTCTGTAACACTCACTAATGACAGTTTCTTTTTTTAATGTATGCATATGCTAGAAAGTTAGGACATGGTGCAGCAAACTGTACCTCGGTGTGTGTTTCTGAGAGAGTAACACAAGCTTCTCTAATGCATAAGCAGCATTCATCTATTCCAAGCAAAACCATCCGGCTAAACTTTGAGGTTATAAAAACGTCCTATCACAGTCTACAGGGCTCAGAAATCCGTAGGGGAAATTCTGCACAGGAAATGCTGATGATGGCAAATTTAAATTTCAATAGCTAATTCTCTTTCCTCTTAGTTCTAGGCCTATTACGCTGATCGATTGACAATGATGACAGGCGTCTTGTAAGCAGAGGATACTATTAAAGGAGGAGTAATTATTAAAAGGAAACAAATAGCGTGGTTACGTCAGAGCAAATGTGTGCTCCTTTTACTCTCAAGGACATAAGGAGACGGTCAGGACGTTGGTCGCAAACATCTGTTTGCCCAGTGACGTCACCACCCCCATGCAATCCTCTTCTGCAAAAAGCAGATGCCTTATTTGTTTGGCTGGAGAGCCATTAATCCTAAAGTCAGTCAGCGTGGGGAAAAGACTGGACAGAGAAAGAGACCGGTACTGTTTAACAGCACGGATATTGGGAATATTCAGCCCATCTTCAGTCCCAGAAGGAGCTGCGGGAAGTACGTTGCTTTTGTCGGCTGTTCCTTGCGAATGGAATACAGAACGCATTTGGATGCTTATTTTCTCGAACATGCGTAGTAGCTTAACGCGGCGTTTGCCTGGAAAATATCTGACATATTTTTGACGCATTCGAGGGTTGAGTATTCGTTTCACATTTGGAAGCCTATCACGTTTCTAATATGCATTTTTGTGTTTTCTTCTTGTAGGTGTTTGAGTACGTACGGATGTGGTCGAAGCCCCTGACGCTTTTTTGACAGAGCAGAGGTCCTTTCAAGCAGATCAAACGATTAACCCCCCCTTGTCCCTCTTTGTCTCAGACTGGCTATCATTTTGAAACCAGCTCCAAAAAATAATGAAGGCCTTATTCCTTTGCTGTCAACGTTTCATGGCCATATTTCATCATACGGCGGCTAAGTAATCCTTTATTGCAGATCCGTGGTGTGTTTAAACACTTAACGGAATGGTTTCAATAGCACAGGACATCGCTGAGTTGGGGTTTGAAAAGCATTCTTTTAATAGGAAATACGCCGCATAGAGTCTTACGCGCCGGGACACTAAAACCACAGGCTGTGGAATGACTGGATAAACGAAGGATTTCATGATAATACAGATGCTTCGGGTTGGTTACAATGATGGAGAGGGTTTGTGGTATGTTTTAGTCAGGCTCTGCGTGATTTGAGACTCTGGCTTTCCGTGTTCACAGCGGACCTTGATTTAATGTCTTACAATTAAGGCACGCGGTGAATGCCAAGAGCGGAGCCTTCCACCATCAGCAGGCCAAAAAATACTGCAGGGTTAAAAATTCTTCCTGAAAATGTGATTAAATTCCTTCCCCCCTCCCTCCACCCCAATAAAGCTAGTTCTGATAGTTCTGGTCTGTGTGTTTTGGATATTGTACTAAACAATTGTGAAAGTATATGTGTACTGCCTGCAATCTGTAAAACCATAAAACGGAAACAATGCGTTACGCTGCAGAGGTCTTGAAGGTGAGGCGCTGTCCACACACATGTGGTGCTGAATTTCTCTTTGCAGATCTCTTACTGCATCACTGGGAACAAATAAAATAAATTACCGACAACTAACCATTTGCACATGTGCAAGCCAGTGTGCTTGACCGGCAAAAGATAAATGGTCATTTTAAGATCATAAAACATAGCATGAAGGAATATAAATTATATTTTAGTTGAAAACAATTAGAGATCACAGTATTGTTGTTTGCTGAATCTGAAATTATATTAAACAAACTTATCCTATAAGTCAGCCAAACATTCCCTCACCCAACTGACTACACTGTTTTGTGTTTTACACCAGAAATAATATAAAATATTTTACCCACCTAAGAATCATAGAGAGACTGACAATAATGGCAAAATTTCCACAAACGTATGCTCTGTTGAAAGAAAATATGGGAATGGCTTGCTTAGAGTTTATTTTCTTCTACAGTAATCTTCAATCCAATTGAATGATCCCTAAGGAGACGTCGACCCCTAACGGCTAAAAACGTAGTCTCCAAATCAAGAAGAAAAAAGAGGGAAAACTTAAAGAGACAGTACATCCCAAAAGAAAATTCTGTCAATATTTACTCATCATGTCGTTCCAAACTTGTATTACTTTATTTTTTTTGCAGAACACAAAAGAAGATATTTTGACTCTTTTTTAAATTACAGAATACACAAATTCTTACATTACAGAATAGAAAAATTACAGAACTTTCACCCCCCCCCCCTTTTTTTAAATATGAGCATACAAATTACAAATCTACCCAAATGATGCTGCGTTGAGACTAAAGATGAAGATCTTTAATCACAGAAAGAAGAAAAAATAAGGTATGCAACAACATACGTTTAATATGTTGAATACAGTGGAGATAGTTTAGTTTATATAGTTTAGAAAAGAAAAAAGTCCACGCAGAACAATTACATATTTGTGAGTCAACATGACAATGAAGCTATAATCATCTGTCAGAATGGGTCGTGAAAGAGGGTAAGCGAGACATTGGATGATGGCAACAGGAAATTGGGCATGACTCAAATAAATAAAAATAAAAATAAATAAATTACCTCTCCAGGATTCAAGAAAAACTTTATGCGCCTTACCAAAGACACTGAACAGGGGGCATCATGATACTGCTGTGAGTTATGTAACACTCGGCGTCAGAACATTTCAAGATGTTGGAGGAATGATATTTATCCACATCACATCCCTTAGCCGTTTTGCTACAAATAACTTTAACGCAATAACACGTGGCCAATCTGGAAGATGTGCGATATAACTGAGAAAACCACACGTCTATACACTAAAATTGCTATCACATTCTACATAACTTAAATTAGCTTAGACGCTCAATGCCTAGCAGTCATGCATCACATAAACTCTGCCATCATTATTCAGATCACGCGCGAGCCTTGACAGATCAGCACGCGGCGCGCGGCCACGATTGCGCGAGGCGAGCTGCTCTCGTATCAGAAGTATGCAGTAATTGGTATGAAGTGACCACTTTGAAATGATAAAATTGCTACTCACTAAAAAAATAACATGTATCGGTTCATTGTGTTGCTATGCAACCAGAGTTTGTTAAAAGAACGAAAAAAAAAAAAACCTACATATGTGGCGCAAGATTAAAAATGAAAAAAAAAAGAGAGACATGTATAGAGCAACCCTGCCACCTGCAGGAGCAGCAGGATTTCACTGCTTATTTAAAAGATTACTTGAACGTAAACAACTCATTCATTCGTGGAGTCCAGCATCTATGCCGTTGCTAAGTGATGAATAATATAAACAAGTACAGATGTACGAGGGTGAGTGAGCGGAAACCGAAAAGGCGACTCAGAAAAAGAGGACTGAATGAAAGCATTTTACTTTCGGAATATTGCGTCTATTATTATGGTAACTGCAACGGTATTATTCCAATGATTTTGAATAATTTATGAACATGGTTTAAAGTGTACTACGCTACATTGTTGTCACAAGATGCACGCACGCACACACACACACACACACACACACATATAGCTTATATATAACTACAGGAAGATATTTTAAATATAAGTACCACTTAAAAAAAAAAAAAACATGTGTACAGTCCACACAGTCCAAGTCCACTGTATCAAATGATTAATTTACATGTAAGTACATAATAGTTAGACACCTAATGTAAAGTGGGTCCAAATATTTTATTTACTGTGTCACAGAAAAAGTTTTAAGACATTGCTAAGTAATATCTGTCATAAATACAGTACATAACTAAAAACATAAGCTTTTCAGTGTGTTTAATGTGTGCAGTCTGACACCATGTGGCACAGGACAGTCATTGCAAAAAATGTAATGTAGTTTCTCCACAAAGAAAGAAAGAAACAAACAAACAAACAATACATAAATATATATTTTTTAATAATTAAGCCTATTGAAAAATATATATATTAGAAAATAATCTGACAATATCAGTATAGAAGATTTAGATCTAAGGAAAGCAAGCTGAAATTTCCTAATTCATTGGAAAAGCTGACTGTAGGCTATATATGAAGTAAAGACTTCAGTGAAGACAGAAGAGACTAGAGAGCTGAGCTGCATGAAGTGTAAAGGCAGACCTCAGCCCGGTTTGATGGGTATAATGATGGTACTTCCTGTTGACAGTAATAAAGACCATCCCTCAGGTTGTGTGTTTCACCATTACTGCCAATATAAAATTAGTCTCATTCTGAAATTATAAAAAATATAGGCATATATTATGTAGTTCTATATTATAATGTGACTCTTTATTAAAGAGTAGAATTTCTGTAAAAGGTTCAATAAATAGGCTATGATTTGGAATTTTAACTATTTTGTTAAGTGAAAATGGCAGACATATATTAACCAAAATCTAATCTGACTTCATTTGCAAAAAAATATGAAAATAATATTAGAAAAATATGTCTTCTTACATTTTAATAGTTAAAAGCTATATGGTCCACTGTTTCAAAACATTCTAACAAACAGCTGAACGTCACTGCCGAGATATTATATGATAACAACATATGTCTTTTGATGACTGTTACGTGACACCACTTGGACCAAAAAAAAAATAAAAAATCTTGTAAACGCAAAACTCATTATGACCACGCGGGGGCGATTCGCGTTCACAAATGTGTCCACTTTCTTTTTATAAGCATTGCCCCAAAAGTTCGCACATTATCATTGTCTGCAACTGTAATGTACGGTAGCTTATACACACAAATAGGCCAAATGAAGATATAATTTATTAAATAGTAGCTACGCCTGCTTACTCCACTAACGAATGCATAATGAAGATTTATTCATGCAAATTGATTCTGCTTTAAAGACTACATTTTAAAGCCTACAAGGGATTTATTTAATATTCTTAAATAGAATCTGCAAGATGAGGATAGGTCATAGATGAGGATAGGTCATCACAATACTCTAATAAATAAATAAATAAATAAAGACTGAATAATACTGTTGTCTCATGTGCTCTGCTATGGAGCAGTGATATAAAAACATGAGCTTTAAAACATCAAAAGTCTAATTTTTTAATATCCACAAGTAAAAATGTGAAGTAACAAATATAAGAAAACAAATAAATGTATTGCCAATTTCCACGACATTACGAGATTCTTCAAATTTCCTTTTTTATTTTCAATTTTAAACTTTGTATGTCCCATGAAAATACTAAAAACAAAACAAACAAAAACAAAACAGAGCTCTTAGTGGTCTCTTCTCGTGAATTGTTAGTTTAAGACAAAAATAGCAGTTGATCCCAGAGTTTGTACCAGGTCACTTGACCTGAATATTTTTTTTAGATCTTTTAATACTCTTCTCCGAATTATGCTTAAGCACTCACTGTATCTGCCTCAGTTTATGAAAAAAGTCTGTATAGCATCTACCAGGAAGCATCATTAACACAAAACATATAAGAAGTAGATTTTGTATGTATCTGCACTGCAAAGCTCAAGAAACGACTTGAATACAGTTGTACATTAGGTGTACACAGATGGGCAGAGGAATAAAAGAGCTGGGGCGCTTTTGTAAAGCTGTGAGAAACCCGTTTGGATTGTTTGTTACCGTTTTAATCCCATTAATTAAAACGTTAACCTGATTGGGTAGTGCGCGCTCAATCCCAATAGGCGAATCTTCTTCATATTAATAGCCAGACTTGAGATAATGATGTAAAAGACTCCCCCTTCTGCTGCTGATGCTGATCGCTGCCGAGATCTACAAAGTGTGTCTTAACACGATAAACGCAGTGTAGAGCACTTTAGGAGGAGCATCACTTGACAAGTGGAGCGGCCATCAACATCAACTCCACTTCATAGAGTAGAAACTTAATGAGAGGACAGCAGCTGAGTGAAGCTCCATCATCGCATCCGACTTTCGGGAAACTATGGACAGGAGAATAAACTTGGGTGGAGACATTTTTCACAAATCTCTCAGCGCAGTCTCGAGCAAAAAGATGGACTCGTTTCGACCGGCTGCAGGTATTGATCTTGGTTCGCGGGACAGCCAGTCGCCCATCAGCTGTTTTGAGCAGATCGACCAAGACCCGGTGCAGCCCGGGGGGCGAGCGGGCACGCTGGGTCTGCCCACCGGATCTTTGTGTGTGAAATACGGCGAGAGCGCAAACAGGACTTCGGCTGCGGAGAGCAGCGGCGGCGAACAGAGCCCGGACGATGACAGTGACGGCCGATGCGAGATGATGCTCATGACGGACGGGAGAACGACTATGCCCGGCGCAAAGTCAGAGGGAGGTAAGAAAAACAAAGAGCAAAAAACGCTGAGACTAAACGTCAACGCCCGGGAGAGACGGAGAATGCACGATCTGAACGATGCGCTCGATGAGCTGCGCGGGGTCATCCCTTACGCGCACAGTCCGTCTGTACGAAAACTCTCCAAAATTGCCACCTTGCTCTTAGCCAAAAATTACATCCTCATGCAGGCACAGGCGCTGGAGGAGATGAGACGGCTGGTTGCGTATCTCAACCAAGGCCAGGCTATCTCTGCTGCCTCCCTGCCCGCGACCACAGCTCTTACGCACGGTTTGAGCGCATACGAGCAGCCGGCTGGTTACCCGTTCCCCGCAGGAGTTGCAGCGTCCTCCTGTCCAGACAAATGTGCCCTTTTCAACAATGTCACCTCCAGCCTCTGCAAGCAATGCACTGACAAGCCTTAAACTCTGCAGCCGACTCTGGTAGAAGCACATGCGCAACTTTTGACTCTGAAAAAGAGAGACTGATGTTTGCCAGCAGTTTTACAATGAAGTCAATATAGAAGAATGCTAAAAACTTTTCTTACAACTTCATTTCAAGAAACACTGATTGTGTACATACGGTATAGCCTATACTTTAAGTGCTGGTGAGCGTGGGATAAAAACCAAACAAAGTCTATATCTGATGATGATGAAGAATGAACAGTTAATTAATGTGGACCCTTCAGAATGACGTGTATCACTGACCTGACAACTTGCAACCATGTTTTACCTTGTTTATGATGCCAAACTTTTCAAGGTTTTAACTCTAACTTGCAATAATGCGCATTCTTGCTACTTCGAATTTATGTTATATAAATGTTTGCTTTCAAGTGACATCTGTGTTTTACAAAGCAGCTGCTGGAAGGAGCAGCGTATTGGACTTTATTCCAAAGTAGCCGTGTTATTTCGAAAGCTTAGTTGAGATCGTTCATTTTAAATTTGTAATATAATATATTGTTAGTTTGGTGGAATCTTAAAAAAGTTGTTTTGCTCTTTTCATTTTTCTAAATGGATGAAATCAAGTGGGTCTGCATGCCTGGTCTGATTATGCATTGTCATCATTGCTGTAAATCTCGCCGATTTGGCTTTTTACAAACACACATACAGTTTGGCTATTTAGGGACGTGGCGGTTTCAACTTGTTGTCAGGTCGAGGCTGGAAGCAATGTTGATATATTAGTTTCAATATGACCACAGAGGGCCATTTGTATGTGTTGATGTATTGGAAAGCTTTATTAAAATATTTTGATCCAACGTATTATGCCTGGTTGTATGTTGTGATGCCTCTGGTAGTAAAGTGATTCATAGCTCCTGCTGGCTCAAGAGATTACGATCAATAAGTCGCAGGGGGAAAATTTTTTTTTACGCATGACACGCAATTTGTGAAATTATAAATTTCGGCATCTGGCAACTTAATTTTATGTTACATTTAACGAATTAAGCAACATAGTTTCCTCTTTAAATTAGCAGTGGTTTGTAAAACACTTGTGTTTGTAATTTAATGCTCGATAACATAAAAACCCTTGGAAAAAAAGTCCAGACTTTACGAACAACAATGCTCTATGGTTAAAGGAGAATGTCTGTTAGTATTATAGGATAGCCTAGAACTTAATCACCCCGATCATGATTATTTAAAAAAATACGTGACGTTGTCTAGTAATGTTAATTTGAAAACAACAGTGTGTCAAAACTGTCGACTGTAATACCTATATTCTTTTTAATTAAACACATCGTTAAGGCAATTAAACCTCCTGGATGTGATTAAGGAACATAATTACGACACTGTTCACTGCTGTAATTGGGTGTCTTTAATCACAGGAAACAGTCACGAGCATCAGCGTCAGTGTCATTAGTTTGCATTGTTCTAGTTCGGCTGTCCATCACAACGGTACGATTAGATACGGAAAGGAAGATGCCCTTTTACACGATGCTGATATCAAGTGCAAAAGAAACTTCGTTTTCACTTTAAAACTTAATTTCTACAACAGACACCAAAAACATTTAGCTTAAGATTTTTCTCAAATTAAAAAGTCGAAGTTTCAAGAATGCTGAAGTAAGGCAGAGATAAAATAAATTATGCAATATTCAACGCAGTTTTACAAATAATACAGAACTATATGCATAACTAAATCACTAAAAATCATTATTTAGAAAATTATTATTTTACTAAAATAATTTTACAAAAATTATCAAAACAGGAAAGGTGAAAAATGTTATGAAAAATACACGTAAATATCATGAATCAATAACAAATAATAATAAATGAAAATGTGAGGAGAAAAATCTCAGCATTGTTAATACGAAAGACAGTGACTTTCTATTAAAAACCACTGGGCGCCTGTGCGTAAAAGATTAAAAAATTTTTCTCACGACTTAAAATTTATGTTAACGCTGTATAAGATAGGTGTTTACTTCTAAACATTACGTTTTCTTTATCGAAAGTATACGTTTTAATTTGTCTTACCAAGACGCTGACATATTTGATAAATCTGTTTGGAAGGATATGAAATCTAAATCTAATCACCAAAAAGTGAGAGGTTTTGGGTGTCGTGGGCAGAACTGTTTCTAACAAACAATTTACAAAAATCTAATTACAAAATGCTTTCTCGCACTCCAAGTGACTCGTGTTTAGTTCAGCACCAGGGACAGCACCAACACTATACATGACGCTCAAGTATCACTGTCTGCATGACATCACAACCTTTGTAAATACGTCACCGGAAATACCTTTTCAGTAAATGAGAATGACGAGAGCCGGACTAAATACTAAAAGATACTCCAGTAGAGCACGAAGGAGAACTCAGGGTCATTTAAGAGTTTTAACCAGAGTTTCTCTCAGTTTTATATGGGACGACCTGCAAACCCCGCTCAGCCACCGTTTAATGAGACAAAATCATACATAATTAAAAAAGCCAAGCCCCTTTTAATTTTACATATTAGCCAATTACAATAATCACATGAAATCAGATGCGAGGAAGGAAAAAACGCCTTTTCTCTACCAATTAATTTTTTTATGGATCACAAAATAGCAAAAAACAAAAAACAAAAAAACGGCTTGCATAAAAACTATACTTGTCAGACGAAAAAAGTACAGTAAAGCTGTATCATTATAGCATGCAATGAATGAAGATTAAAAATACTATATACCAATCAAAACACAAGAAATACATAAAAAGTCCCCTAATCAAAAAAGCAAAAGCAAAACACAACCACAAGATAGAAAAGGGTTTTTGAAACACTTTAACTCTCTCCAATGTTTCAACACTGTAAATTAGCCATTTGGAAAGCATGCACTGGTATTATGGTATTAGTCTGTCCTCTCTAATTCTCTGCACAGCACAGATGTGGAGACATGCAGGAGTCGTTAATCAGGGCCAGCAGTAATCAGCCATCCCAAAGCTTTGCCTGGATAAATACTGTCAGCAATTACTGTGTGGAAGTCAACTACTTCCAGGACCCCATTTACATGATTTCCATCATTCTCTCCCATGTTCACTTTCCCAGTGCAACTAGTTCACATACCTTAACAGGCAGCGAGACAATAATGACAGTGCGTTAATTATAGATGGAACCGGGATGCATTATTTAATACAGCAATTAGTTCACAAAGGGCTTAATTCAAATGTATTAGGATGGGATCCATCAAAATCAGTCTGAACTCTCTTAAGAGGCATAAAGGCAGTGCTATCACACAGATTCTAGAGCTTGTACTGCTCAAACTCACACATAAACTCCAAACCAATGAGGCAACTAGAAGAGATAACCACCTTAACAGTGACACAGAATCAAAGCAGAGTTTGTATTCATGAACCTAATAAAGCTTAACCTGTCTTTACAATGTCTGCATTGTAGCTTCAGAGGTCATGAATAAAAGTGAAAGATAAAAAAGGTGCCTTTTCATAAACCATAAAATATCCAATTTACCATATCAAGAGTTACCAGAGCACTTATTTGTAATATTGATGTGATGTATGCTGGGGATGATAAACAAGGATATTCAAAGTGTACATTAGAGGACCCTATTGGACCGTCCTCTTCATATCAGCATCAGACTCAAAGCCTAGGAATTGAATCATCTCTCTGTACTTATACCAACAAGAAGAAGAAATATGCCGTACATGCGATAGTACCCCAATGTCGCACGCTGTAATTCACACTTAGCTGTGGGATTGCTGTGCATAATGCGGGTATTAAAAAAAAAAAAAGAGAGAGATGTAAAAAAACAGGAACAGCTAGCAAAATACCCGGTGTTAAAGTTAATTACTCTTCGAATTAATTGTCAACGTGATTTTGTCGATGTTAAGGTGCACTGGCAAAATTCATTTGTAGATGATAAGATCTTAAACACCACTTTTCAAACAGTAATATGGCAAATTTTATCTCATGAAAAAAAAACTGGAGAAATGGTGAACCTAAAATATCACTAAAGTATATACAGTATATATATATATATATATATATACACACACACACACACAAGCATTTATGTATTTTTTTCTGTAATATTAATTGTGATGCAGTTGGAATTTTTTTTTTATTGAATTTAGGTCGTGATAATAAGTGTGCATCTTGCATTTATGAATTTGGTTTTAAGATTTAAGCCTTCAATCACTTGATCTTTAAGTACTTTATGTGCTGTAATTATGCCAAATTCGTCAGTGAAAGTACTGGAAATCTTTTAAGCGTCACGGTCTAGATCTGTCACTTGTGATCATGAGCTATTCTTCAAAAAACAGGAATTACTGAATTACATTTGTTGAGTATTGTCTATTGTCTGGATGAATGAGATTAATGGACAGTTTTATTATCTTAATCCCGTTCCAAAACTGTCCTTTTCTTTAAATAATAATCTGATGTTCTTGGAGTTGTTTTCAGATTACAGCTTTGCTCAGACAAGGCTCGAATTCACAGTGCTGCTAGTGAAAGATTAGTATTACACAAGAGGTCAAAGGTGACGGAACACCTGCACCAATAACTATGGTCTCATTAGACTTTGAAGGAAAATGTTTCAATTTGTAACAAATGCAGAGTGTTTGGTTCAGCCCAATTAGAGACAGTTTAGGGGTTATGACACAGAAAATGTGTCATTTGTTTTCAATATACTTAATTAAAAACAGCGAGGATATAAGCAACCACGTATCTGAAAGTTAAAAAAAGTAAAAATACTTTGGCATCTGAGTTTCATTACATGAAACTGTTGTCACATAATCACCATATGTGTTCTGAACAGAAAAAATTGACAAAGTGTGATCACAGCCTGATTCTTGCCATATCAAATGACTAATTTATAAAATGATTCATTTTTACCACTGTAAATGGCATATGAATATTAATGTGCATATTCAAAGGTACACTTATGAACAACATAGTCCAGCACCTGTTCAGGACGATCACAACGTGCACATTGAAAGGCTACGGTTATGCTCAAAGCTCACTGACCCTCATATATACTACATTGAAATACATTCCAACTTCTGATATTCATTAAATGTGGCTGTGGGGGGAAGTGTAAAGTGCCAGCGGGACAACACCATTACCAGGGGAGTCAGTCAGAGCAACTTCCCTAGCCCTGCTCCCTCACTCCATGAGGCAGGCCAGGCATTCAGCATCAGCCATATGAATGAGGCACAGAGTGGACATATGGAGTTAAAGCAAGACCCCTGCTGATTGTGGCCCAGGATTAATGTATATATTCATGTTATACATTACGCATGGTGTTTATGTAAGGCTCTGTATTCCTAATGAGAATAAGGTGATTAATTGTTAAGGGTTCTGCAGCCTTTAAAACAGCATTTTTGTTGTTGTTGTTTTCCTGGTCATTAGATCCTTATATGTTTCTGGATGAGATAGACAGACATTTTAAAATACACACAGAAATAAGCATGAATATATATTCAAAAGCAATTAACCAATTAACAATAAATTATATATATTTTTTAGTTTAGTTTGTCTATTCTTGCAATGTTGTTATAGATAAGTGACATTTTGTAAAGATACTGAACGTTAGAATTTCAATAATATCTGTCAAATTGATTTTGATTAGGTTACAGCAACATATTAAAAACTATTTTAAAATAATAGTTTCAAAATAGCAAAATAAAAGTTTTGAACATGTTTTAATTTCTGTACCCACATTTTTTTCATTATCTTGATGAATTAAATGTTTTGATTACTTCAAATCAGATCTCATCCAGAAACAGTCCTCACTTATATCATAGACATTTTAAAATACACACAGAAATAAATATAAATATATTTTGAAGAGCAATTAACCCTAACAATATACATATATATATATATATATATATATATGTGTGTGTGTGTGTGTGTGTGTGTTTTAATTGATTTATTTCTATATATTATATTTATTTATTTCTGTGTGTATTTTAAAGTGTCTGTCATATTTCTGTATATTTTCAGTGTATTTGAGTGTAAATGCCAAATAAAATAGACACTATAGATACTATAAAACAGATTCAGGCTTTTGGGATCTCTTAGGTTTCCACCAGAACATGAGTGTTACATTTCAATTACATGAAAATTCATTAAAAACATGGACAAAACAACTCTTCAAGTTCTTCAGAATGAAAGCAAATTATTTAACATACAGTAACGTAGATTCTCAATGCAAGTGCTGAAAAACGTTTGCCAATTAATCTGCAAATTAAGACAAAAATCTACTGGAAGATAACATGAATGAATGCTACAACAGGAACAAACAAGACGGTGTGCAGGAAACAATGAATGAGCAGCTGGGGATGTGTTTTAGTGTAACACTCATGGACATTACGCTTCTCATCATCTCACAGCCTCATTATCAGGCATGTGACTGAAAATCTCATCAGTGTGTTAGTAAAGGAAGATCCTCTAATGAACACTATGCTGTGTATTTGCATCCATGGACAAGCCACCAAGTGACCACGCAAACGACACACATGTGCAGAATAACTACAAGCCCAGTGTCCTTGGCTTCCTAGTGGCCTTCACCTTGCACTCCCGACACAGTGAATTTTATGGCTAATTTCCGGCAATTTCTCCAGGCAGTTTGAGTGGAAATTCCTGCAGGAATAATGTGCATAATTTGCATGAATCATTCTGATAGAATGCATATCAGCATGTAGACCCTCCCCCGTCTGGCAGCACAGCACTTAGTTTGTAATCAAAGCTGACTTCTCTCCACCAGCACTCACAGAATCTGAAGGTCTGACCACCAAAGCCTTAGCCTCATTCGCTTAATAATCTGTAGGAGCCACCAATAAATACACAAAAGATATATAATGGAATATGATTTAGAGAGATGCACTGATATGATTGATATGATAGTCGATAATTATTTATATTTTCACCTATTTGCTTCAAAATACATCATGTTGAGTGGCAAAAAAAAAAGAAAAGAAAAAAAAAAGCTTCTAATCTTCAAATTTTTCGGAATATAATCTTTCTCACAATCATTTAACATATGTAGGACTACTATACAGGGTTATTATTTTTTAAATAAAACTAAAATATAAAAACATGTTCATTAATTGAAATACAATAAACGATAACTAAAACAAAATAAAAATATAAAACTATAAAAAAAAAAACATGACAATATTTCTCATTTTCAATTAATTTCAAATTAACTTGATGTACTGATGTACTACTAATAAAAACTTTTTATATATATAAAAAATTAATAAAAACATCAAAAACACAAAACAAAATGAATACAACTTTAACTAAAATTATAATGAATTACAATGTAATTAAAATTATAAGCAGATAGTATATAAAAATAAAAACATTCAACATTTATAATACTATCCTATTCAGTGTTACAGCTTTAGAAAGTATAATGTAATAAAACAAATGAAAAACAAACCTTGAAATATAATGCATTTTAACTTATAATCATTTATGAGAAGTTATAATGTATTACAATGTGCATTACGAATACGTTTAGCTTTAATTCATTATACATAAAGGCTTTAAGTAAAGTGTTACTGATTTAATCATAATCCATTTCATTTTTGGGGCATTAATTAATTTATAATTAGTTTTTATGTATTTATTTTTAAATTTATATAATTTAATAAATAATTAAATGTATTTATTAAATTGAATATTAAATATGAATATATTAAAATAAATATTTCATTTAATACATTACCTAATCATTTAATACATTACCTAATTACTCTAATTTTACTTACATTTTATCAATACTGACATCATAAAAAAAAAAAACACGTACATTTACCGCCCTATACTATATGGTCAACATATAGTGCATCCCTATATGTACATATAGAAGACATTCAAGAAGACATTCAGGATCAAGATATTTTATTTGTGGGCTCTATGGCACTTTCTCAGTCTTTTGTCTTTTCATACATTTGTCAGAAAACATAGGACTGTGTTCAGTTTACCGCCAACTGTCATGATCCTGTAAGCCAAGCCTTTCTTACTATAATCAGCAGAGGTTAGACGTGCATTATGGCTAAAGATGTGAAAAAAAGGATGAAACCTTATACACACACACACACAGATATATATATATATATTTATATATTTCAGTAATGACACAGAAACTGAAGATGACAGAAAAACAATGAGCATTTTTTTGGTGCCACAAAGAATTGGCACAACACATGTGCCCTTCCAGATCTGGGTGCCGTAATGAAGGTGACAATTGGACAGTCATCTGCTAGGTGGATCTTAATCATAATAATCTAGGCCAGGGAGCACAAACCTCTGTAACAAAGCTCTAAATTACATGTCTGCACAGACCACCTCCTCTCCAGGGGGTGGGGTGGTCCCTCAGTTAACACAGGTTTTCGGAAAGCCAGACGATAATTAGTAAATGATGGCAGTCACATTAGCCTCAGCCAAAGTGGTTTAAATCATTTTGAATGGCTTGCTTCCTAAACGTAGCCATCTCGTGATTACAAAAATGGTTGCTTTTTTAGTAGCTGCATTAACAGCATGGACAAATGTAAGTGTATTTGTGCGCGAGAGGATGAGATTAACCACGAAGGACTTCCTCAAAGCACCAGGAGATAGAGTGAATGACCCAGCACAGTGAAGCAGCATCTGTTTCTGTTTCTGTGCTAAGCAAACAAGGCAATTTAGGGCATGTCAAGGGATCAGCCCATAAACACAGTCCCCCGCCTCCCTCCAAGTGCACGCTTTATTCAGTCAAACACCCTAAAACCAACAGCTCTAATGTCACTCCGCTCCAACACTTAATCTGAACGTCGTTTTAGGACTATCGACAACCACGTGTGTACAATTATTCTGCTGGGAAAGGAATGATGGATGACGGCTTGTGTTCTGTGCTGCCTGATTCACAATATGTTATGATAACGCTAAGCTGAAAGGCATCAAATAGTTTATTTAGTGTATTATTGATTACTATGAGAGGTCCTAGTGGTGGTTTTACTGTACTGGGCTATTTAAAAAGAGAACGACACATTTATTAAGGTTCTCAGTCAGAACTGAGTATCTGCCAGGGATTTTGCAGTCTAGGGAATTTGCACTGCCCAACACTGGTCCTTTCCAGCTGTTCTGCCGTTCACATAGAAGCATTCAGTTAGGTTATAATGTATATAAGCTCAACTGCTATGGTTTATTTGCAAAATTCAGCATTAGAACTAATATCAAAACAGACCTCTTTGTTATAATGTGCATGTGAGCAGTTCTTGTGTGCTCTCAGCAGACTAAATTTGCTGTAATGAGACTGGGAGCATGGCTCGGCAACTTAACATTAACACACAGCCAAACTGACACCCTATCAGAAGACCCGTCAGTCCCCGTTATATATGGCACAGAGCTGCATAGACCACAGTCTGATCTTTAGTTTGAGTCGTGCTGGGGATTCATCACTAAATGGGACGTAAATTTGAAAAACTGGTCATTTATGCATAGCAGAAACTGAAAATGTACACAATATAAACGTACAGTTTAAGACACAGTTATAAAATTTGTATTTGTAGGCATGGAAGCAAAACTTTAGCTGAGATTGATGCATTTTGACGGCTTGCCTTCAGGGCAGAGCCAGTGTCACAGTTTTCATGTAGCAGAATACATGAACTTGTCTGATACTCCTGTAAATTTAATCAGAAATCAAACCATGTACCTTCTTTCACCTTGCTGTTTTCTTAGTAGATGATTTTTAAAAGATTTGAAATTACATTTGCTTAGGTATGTGTACTCCATGGGGTTAATATATTATATAATATATCAATATATATTTAAATATTGAAAATTATAAATGTAAAAATGTAAACATACATACATATATATATATAAAATTAAAATTTTATATCACAAAGTAAATAAACTACATACCAGTTAAAAATAAAAACTGAATTAAAAATTATAATTCTAATACTGATTACAAATTCAAATTTAAATTCATGAATTGAATTAGAATTTAAAAGGCATCGATCCTGAATTGGTGCATAGCTCAGCTAATAGAAACACATTTGATAAAGAGGTACTTGAGTCAAAAAGAAGTTGGCAAATACTGTTCTTTAGTACTTTTTTAAAGACAGGATTCAAAAAAGGTCAAATAGATCATATAATCTAAGGCGGCCATTCATATTATGCAATCAACATTGATAACATAGAAAGAAAAGAGGAAATCGAAAATTAACACCTGTTATTAGACTGATTGGATGTGAGGTGTAGCTAATTAAAATACGTGAGGGTGTTCGCCCAGTCAAGGATAAGTCAATCCTAATGACGACCAATAGGTTTGTCAGAGTGGTGGCTGCAGAAACTGAGGACAGTAATCACAGCCATCACCGTAATCTTTTTCATTATGCCAGTTATGAGTCATGTTTTACAACCTCAGCAAAAATCCAGACCTACCACAAAGTGGGGCAAAATGTAATTATCCTAAAGGCTTTTTTTGCACAATAAAAACATTTTATTATTAGTCAATTAGCAGGAATAGTTAATGCTTCAAGGTCACCCACCCGTGTCCTGTCTTATGAGCCGTCGGTCTCCTGTGGAGTAACCAGAGCTGTATATTTTAATAGATGAGCTCTCTGTCTGCTCACTTCACTTTAATGTTGATCACTGAAGAGGCTTAGCTCACTGTTAAGTCGTTGCTCTAAGGCATAGTGCCATGAATCAAGGCTTATCTGAGCACTTAAGCTTGACAATAGAGTGACATGGGAATTTCGCGTATGGGACTTCTTTGTGAACAAAAGCTTGAGACTCGCATTGTACTTTGATTTTATTCTGAGTTCAACCTGGCACTATACATGTATATGGGGCCCAATTTAAATTCTAATGAACTAAGGAACATAAATAACATACAATTTGAGTATAAGATGACTATAGAAAATACATGTACTCAAAGCTGAATGCTTGTCTTTAATATTAAACGGATAGTTCACCCTAAAAGGAAAAACAGTATTTTTTTTCATACTATGGAAGTCAATGGCTTTGGTCAACTGCTTGGTTACCAACATTCTTCAAAATATCTTCTTTAGCAGGAATAGTTAATGCTTCAAGGTCACCCACCCGTGTCCTGTCTTATGAGCCGTCGGTCTCCTGTGGAGTAACCAGAGCTGTATATTTTAATAGATGAGCTCTCTGTCTGCTCACTTCACTTTAATGTTGATCACTGAAGAGGCTTAGCTCACTGTTAAGTCGTTGCTCTAAGGCATAGTGCCATGAATCAAGGCTTATCTGAGCACTTAAGCTTGACAATAGAGTGACATGGGAATTTCGCGTATGGGACTTCTTTGTGAACAAAAGCTTGAGACTCGCATTGTACTTTGATTTTATTCTGAGTTCAACCTGGCACTATACATGTATATGGGGCCCAATTTAAATTCTAATGAACTAAGGAACATAAATAACATACAATTTGAGTATAAGATGACTATAGAAAATACATGTACTCAAAGCTGAATGCTTGTCTTTAATATTAAACGGATAGTTCACCCTAAAAGGAAAAACAGTATTTTTTTCATACTATGGAAGTCAATGGCTTTGGTCAACTGCTTGGTTACCAACGTTCTTCAAAATATCTTCTTTTGTGTTCCACTTGAGGATGTGTAAATGATTCATTTTTGGGTAAACTATCCCTTTCATCAATATTAAATATTAATCCTATCATATTGCATCTCAAGTAAAAAGCTCTATATAAAAAAGATAATACAGAGGAATACAAAAGAGACATAACTAACGTGTAAAGCAAAATGAGAGGTGTCATCATTTATTCACAGGGTGATAGTTATTAGCAAATTAGTCCTCCTGTCAGATATACCGCGTTCATTTATGCAGGGTGTTTATCGTTATAATTAAGATGTAATTTATCATCAGTAATGAGCCAGATTAAAAATAAAGCATGCTGAATGCTCAACATAAGTGCTCTCTAATGCTGTTTTTAAACGATGATTCAACCACCTATTATCTGAATAAATAAATAAAAGTTGCATATCTCAATCAATGCATTAACCCAAAAATCACTCAGCTATTTAAGGAGTGTAGTCTGATGTGATTAGAGTAAATAAAATATAACAATTCATTAAGAACCTAATGACTGTGGCTGAAGTCATGCATATTTTAGATTAAATAAATAACTCTGCCAATATGATATTTGCATATGCAACTATCTTTATATAAAAGAAAGAAAGGCATACTATCTGTTCCTGAGTAGACATCAGAACCTTGACATAAGAATTTAATTGAATAATTAATTATAAACAGAGCACGTACAGGTTAAAACAGAATCTCAGCATGGACAGTAACATACAAATACTTTGTACTTTCCTGCATGATCTTGTTCTTGTAATTGTTTAAGTATTCACAATATAAGTAGCCTATGTAAGTACTTTGTGTATTTACAAAATTTACATATAAATAAGTAAAAGTAACTGAATATATGTCTAAATTAAAGTATATTATAGAGAGTATACTATAAATGAGTATAAAATCTAACACTAAATCAATAAATAAATTCTTATTCACTTCAATACTTATTTACAAATGTACATACATTTTCTTTAATTATATATTTATATATTTACAGCATATGTATAGTATAAAAATGAAAATTATGTCTAAATAAAACTAACTATACATTATAGAAAATGACTATAAAGTGTACTAAATCAATGTACCAAATACAATCTCATTTACTTTAATTCAAAATAAAATAAATAAAATAAACTCCCCTTGTAACAACTGTTGCAATACTTGGTACTGCAATCTATGCTGTCTGAAATTAGTCTGTCTGAGCTAAAAAGGCAACCATACTACAGTACATTAGAAAAAACCACTGCAACATTTTCAAATATAGACTACACAAACATTTTCTTAGAAACAGCATGCAAAATAATTTGCATGCTTTTATCAAAAATGAATAGGTTTATGATGAGACTTGTACCTTGATTGCACCTTGTTGTTGAACAAAACAAAACAAAAACACTATATGCCACAAGTACAACGTACTATGATGTCTGAAAAATAACTGTAGTAGTATTTGTTCATTGTCGAGAGGTTGGCTGATAAAATAGAACAGCTCATGACCTCTACAAGCACATCTAGTAAATCTGCATTTTCTCCCTGATCTTAACTTGAAGAAGGGCAGCGCATGGCATATTTCACCAGGCCTGTCATCCACCCGCACGCCCCTTTCAAATTGCTCAAGAACTTAATTCTATCTTTCCATGGTCAAGCTGTGATACTGACAAAATTAGCATAGCTAAAGTTTGGATGCATTCCCATGTTAGTGGCTGTTGTCTTTCCACCATTTTCCAACACAACCTCTACTTGAGTGTCTCACTTAAAGCTTTAATAAAAAAGGAGTGTTTATGTAACGTGGAGCTTGTTACAGAGATTGTCCAGGCCTACTGACAGTGATGTGCACTGGGAGTGTGTGGGGATGACGGTTGGGTGGGAACGGGGACGCTGCACCTCCACACAAAACCAATTAGAGAGCTATTTTCTCAGACAGGTCAGGGCTTCGCATCCTGGTGGACGGGTGCTAGGTTTAATGTCTTGATTAAGCTGACATATATGTCCCCTACACCATCTTAGAATGACAATCATTGAGGTTTCAGCAATCGGCCGAATCACTCACCCTCTTCGAGCCCATGTTGAGTTACCCGTGCCATCCAACTGCATTTTCCAAGTGAACTGGTTTGAAAAGGGGTAATTGGTAGATAAAGGCAGTAGGAGATGACAGGGCATTTGTCAAAGATGCAGAAAGGAGACTTTTGCCTCTGCGTATGCATGTTTCTAAGAGGTCAAGCCTTCAAGTGCACCTGGGAAACTCCTACTTTCGAGCTGGGTGTTCGTTATTACGACATGCCCATGCATTTTGGAAAAACAATACAGACATAGTCTAATCGAAACTAAATAATGGACGACCTACCAAAAACTATTTTCTACTCATGGTATCTAACAAAAACATTCATTTTACATAAGGCAAACCTCACGTTTGCTGTTTTTAATCTCTTTCATACACAGTGCAATAATACTATTGAAATACTGCATTAAAAAGTAAAATAATTCATCAAGTATTCAATGCACAATCATTCATTACCACTCACAACAGATTTGTTTCCTGACATTTTTCACGTCGACGTGCCCCTTCCAACTTTGCAACTCTGCAACCATCTAAGGTACGTTTACATGACAACGATATACTAAAAATTTGTTTAAGTTTTATGTTCACACAACAACGTCGTCAAAACATTCCCCGTTCACACAGATCCACAAAATGACAAAAGATCATTTATTGTGCATGCAGGCCATTAGTTGGCGATGCCACTTTGTAAAGAAACACTATGCGCCTGTGCACATACCTATAGACTGAACACGTAATACACATGCGCATAACTTAACTGTTTTCACAAATTTGTGTTTTTTTTACTGTATACAGAGACGATAACAGTATCGTTTTTTTTTCAAAAACCTGCATTTTCAGGGCCACAAAACACTGTCATGTAAATGAAAGGCCAAAACACATTAAAAAATTTTTGTTTTTAGTTGAAAACAAAGTTGTGCTAACAGCCCTGCAGGCTGCATCTGAAATCGCATACTTCCATACTATATAGTAAATGAAAAACAGTATGTGTACAGAGTAGTATGTCCAAATTCATAGTAGTCATGAAACAGCGGGTGAAAAATTCCCAGATGTATTACTACTCTTGGCGAGATTCTGAATTGCAGATACGATGTAAAGTTACTATCACATGAACAGAGAAGTCGTGAATGACAGTAAAGCGATGTAGCTGACACTGGTATAGGTCCCATGAAAATAGCTATGTTTCCATCGCCCTGTTTTTATGTGCATTTTGAAGCACTGCATCAGAAACGAGTGATGGAAATGCCAAATTTCCCAAACAGCAGCATCCGCCTCCGAAAGCAATAACCGGATTGATTGTGTATCGTCTGCTCGCTCTGAGGAGCAAGTAATTTATTATATATGAAAATTATTATATTCAGTGGCTTCTCCTACTTTTCTTAGTGATATTTAGTGCCAGTTTATCAGGAAGTGACAATTTTGTTCTCTTTGACTCATTGGATGGAAACGAATGCTTATTCGCAAATGTTTTATGCGATATTCCAATTTTGCACATAAGTTAAATTCACAACTTTGGATGGAAACCCGGCTAATGACAACATGACAGATGTAATATTGAAATTTCATTCTTTCTTGGTTACTTGGTTTCCAGATACTTCACTCCGTTTACAGAACGTGTGAACCAAATGTAAAAGAAACAAAAATCTGCTCTAAAGCATAACTTGAGCATGAAAATGTGACTTTATTATGATCAGACATTGTATACTCACCAAAAGCAGCTCCAGTTAGACATCTATAATGCCAGGAAGGAAACAAGGCCCGTCCTAATCCAGTGTTTGTGTAACATCAGTTTGGTCGATTATTGAAGCAGCATCGATGTATCCTCCTCAGATGAAGATATCCCATAATCTTGTGTATGCGAGTTGGCGGAGAGAATTCAAACGGTGTCTGATAGAATGGTTAAAAGTGCTCATGTTTAATTTTTTTCCCCTTACAATTCAATTTCTACCCAGAAATAAGCATTGCAGTCATTAAATATTCACTGGTTTATCTCAAACGCTTACTTGAGTTTAAGCTTTTTAGTTTCTTTAATTTGTACATTGAAACAAAACTGTTGCCTGTTAAGTCATTCACTGTCTAGACAGCAAGACAGCTGCCTACAGTTTAGGACAAAGCCAATAAACATGCTAACAATTAGCAAACAAATCACAGGTAAGTACAATCAAGGCCTGGATCTGAAACAATCAACAAGGGCAAAGAGAAACTTCAAAAATAAAAGACATTGGTTTCAAAATAAAAGCCTGACAAAATTATATATATATACACACACACACATTTTCTAAAACGTCAAAAGTTTTTCAAAAGTTTTTTTTTCTTCTTTTTTTGGCAGAGTAACTTTTTAGACAAGCCAAACAGACACATTAATACACATAAGAGACTTACATTTTCCTTTATGCATTTACAACCTCTGAATGTGTTTGTGAAAGAAACGCAGAGCAAATGTCCTTTGACAGCCCCTCATGGTCGAAGAGGTTGGAGACACATTCAAGGTGTGATGTGCATAAATACCATAAAAGGAACAGTGCAAACTACATGTGACGTGGTATAAATTGTGCGTCTCAAGCCGCTGGAGAAAACAGAAACACAGAGACAGTAAAGAGCGCAGCAGATTTAAGGTCTATTAAATGAAATAAGCTGCAGGCAGATGGGACTGAAACAAATCCGTGCAAACAGGGCAGAGCCGGTCTCCCAGCTGTGAAGGTGACTGAGGAAGCCGTGTGCAGAACAAGCCCTCTTGATTAATCACATGATATTTACAGGCTCAGACATAATCAGAGATCAGTAGATCACAAGTCTATATCTCATGCTGCCCAGGAATTTACACACCGCAGTTAACCTCATAAAACACACTAAAACACACACAGATTTGTGCACGGTTGCTTTCTCACACAGACACACACTTGTTAAAAATTTCCTTTTTCAATTTTAAAAAATATTATACAAAATATTATTTATTTTACTTTTTATTTATTCATTTGTTATATGAAGGTCATATTAAAATATTTCAATTTCTTTCTAAAATTGATTTATATCAATGTTTGATATAAATCAAACATTTTTCTGTCCCACAAAAAAAATATTCAGTCCCACATAAAAAAATAAAAAATAAAAAACTAAATGTATATATAT
>NW_015657969.1:1226868-1262628 GCF_001515625.1 Sinocyclocheilus rhinocerous | reverse complement strand
TTTGCTATATATTTGCTATATATATATATATATATATATATATATATACTGTATATAGTAAATATCAATGTTATTTCACATTGATATTTACTTTGTAATTTTATAATAACTTATTATTTCAGTATCATTGATATACTATTATAGTTTTGTTAATATTTTAAAGCAGATTTTATTTTTCTATTTTCACTTTAATTATAGTTAATGTTTTTGTAATTTTGTTGTTTTTGTCATTTAGATTTTTTTTTTTTTTTAATATGTCCATATATAAATGTATTTTAAGTAGCATTTTTTAAATGGTAATATGGTGGTTTAATAACCACTTTAAAAATCTTAAAAATAATCTTATTCGTGTAAAAATGTAAATCACTTATGAGCAGAATATTTTATATATTTTGTGGGTTATTTCCAACCATATTCTGTCAAACTGCATACATAAAATCTGCCTTAGCAAGACAAAAAATTTGGCCAACTATTTTTATCAGCATCATTTCCATGACAGAATGCTATTAAACATAAAACATAATTTGAGATGTGGTGCAAATGACATTGTGTTGGATATTTTCATGACTTTCTGAAAGAAATGAAAAATAAATAAATAAATCATTGGCTACTAGGGAGAATGTGAAGAATATCTTTTAAGAGACTGTCCACTATAGTTGAAGAAATGCATAACATTTTCAAATGGATAAAACATTTCAATTTTAAAAATGATTTAATTTCAAGTTATTTTCTTTTCTCACATAACTTGTCATTTGCACTTATATATTGTTGCTCTTTTGTTAGTTTTGACTGCTTTTATTGTCCTCATTTGTAAGTTGCTTTGGATAAAAGCGTCTGCTAAATGACTAAATGTAATGTAAATGTAATTTTCAAGATAGTTATTTTCTCGCCCATTATAGAGACCCACTCTATCCATCATGCTCAGGTAACACTTAAACAAAACTTTGGCAGAAGCGATTTGTGCTCAGTGAAGTGTCAGCTGAAAGCATGTCGACTGAGTGTTAGAGGTGTGTGGCATTAGATGTGGTGCCTGACCACTGAAGGAGTCAAACAGTCACACGGCTGCCCTGCATCCGCCTGTGGAAAATGTCACTCCCCAGGGGTCTGTCCACACAGAGACGCAAGTTAGACTCCTCTCCCAGACACTGCCCACATGCAATAACACGCCAAAACACAGACAGCCCCAGACAAACACACATATTCAGAGCTCTGCTCTTTGGTTACAAATGCAGATGGATAGAAATATCATATTTCTTCTTATTTCCGTCCAAAATGTGACTTTTCGGTGTCTCACAAAATGTCACACACTTTAAAGCACTTCACGATTCAAAATTTCAATCACAGCAGTGTTGAGATTTTCCGAAAAAGCCCATCTAGAGGAGATGATCATCTCGCCTCTCTGTGATTTCTATCCTAACGATGGAGATGGTTTGGCAAATTGTTAAGTCTATTAGCTGTGAACATTTCTGTCATTTGCTCTGTGTGCAAGATTCTTCCCCACAGTGACGAGTCCCATTAGAGGCAAAGAGGCAGAGTAATTTATGTGTCATCTCTCTTTAGCCCGAGCTCACTGATGTTTGCAGAGACTCTAGCCATCCCAGTAAAATTTAATCACATTTGCTTTTGTCAATGGCACCCTGCAACCCACTGCCAAGAATTCACAACACCATTGTTTTCTTCGGGAACTTCCCTTTTTTTTTTTTAAAGCAAATGTGATTTCAGGGTGTGTGTCAATTCTTACATCACCCATCTGGCTCTGACCCTGACTTTGTTGACACTGCTTTACTGATATTGTGGCAGAGTCGACTCGTCGCTTCGGCAAAAGGCCACCAACTCTAAATGTGGTCACTCATTACATTGGTTCTTAACCTTTCTGTCTCAAAGGCCTCCCATTGTCCAACACAATATTCAAAGGCCAGAAACTGGGAATGTTTATTAACCACACAATTAACTACAATTCATTTTGTGATTCAAAAAACTTCCAAAAAGAAAGAAAGAAAAGAAAGAAGATTTTTATTTTTTATCTTGGTTGTATGATGTTTAGCAATTGAATTAATTTATCAATTTATTCATTAGTATTTAAGCTATTATTAGTAATTATTTTAATATATAATCATATAAATATCAGTTATAATAATAATGTATTAATTTAAATAATTTTTTTGTCATCCAGTGGCCCCACTGAAACTTTTCTAAGGGCCCCTGATGTGAATCATTGACACAGACATATAGCCTAGTCAAGGGTGCACATAAGTGGTACGCAGGTGCACATGCGCGACCAAAATAAAAAATGCACTGTGTAAATAAGTTCTGACAGCGCATTTGCGTACGGACATTTTTGACAGCTGTTAATGCACAATTACCATTTTAAATCGACAAACTGTAATACTGTATAAGATTTCTATTCAAACTGAATAGATAAATAGATATAGGCTACCCGCTGCTGTTTTCAAAGCACAATGCAAAACTGTGACATTTCATTCACTGATGCGCTTCAGTCGGCACTCGGCAGCGCTAAACCCGGAAGCGCATATACTTACTTGCCGGCAACCCGCCAAAATAAAAGCCTGCTGGTTTGAAAATGATGAAAATTCATCTTTAAAAAAAGAAGAAGTATAAGACGACCGCGTTTTTTCAGATGTATTTCCAAGAAAAAAACATCGTCTTATATTCCGCGTTTTTTGTAAATTCGGGTCAATACGGTAGTTTACTAAATGGAAGAGTACCAGTAAGAGGTCTCTATTTTGGCATGCGAAACGATCATGAAATCGTCAGTTTTGCTAAAAGGTTCTGTTAGGAACAAAAGGAATAAAAGTTTAATCACTATGAAACATTAAAAAGCTTCATACTGCCAAATATATTTGCAGCTTTGGTAATGTTGTCTTCATATCAACAACACAGCTGAAATATACTGTAAATCTGCTAAATAATACTAGTATTGACTATTTTGCATTATGAAAAAAAATGTAAGGCTCAACCTTTTATTCTTATTATTTTTTATGACTCACTATTTTTTTTGTGTTAGGTTTTTGTGTTTCTTTAATTTAAGGGATTAATTAAGGGAGAGTTCACCTAAAAATGAAAATTCTGTCAGCATTAACTGACATTTCAATGTCGTTTCAAACCTGACTTTTGAAATGAAAGTCAGTGTGATCCAATGTTCTTTTGATCACCATTAATTTTCATCATACGGACAAAAAAACGGTTCTTCAAAATATCTATTGTTCTCCACAGAAGAAAGACAGGGGTTTGGAATTAGTTTGGAGTGAAATGAAGGTGAGTATGTGTCGACTTTTTTGGTGAACTAACCCTATTTTTTGATTCTTAACTCTTGGGAGAAAAGAAGCTTTGAATTATATAAAGTTATTGTTTGTGTATAAGAATTTATGGCTATTTTTAATCGAAATGTAGGCATTTTATCAGTTTTCCTAAATGTTTTTTATAAAATACTATGTAATCACCCAGCAGATTTACTGTAAAATATTCACAGATCCCACAACACAGCCTCTTCAAACATGCTGCAACATAGAAAAATGATTGGTTAACAAATCATTTCCTAGTAAAACCATGTTCTGAGGAGATTCTGTCAAGTTCTTTGCCTTTTTACAAATTTCATCTCTGGTGACGTCTCCGTTCCCTCCTTCAGGGAACGAGGGTTACCATACGTAACCGAGACGATTTTTTATGTAAAGTAATTGTATTTGTATTTAATACTTTCCTTTAATTTTAAAATATAATAGTATTATCACACTTTATTATTTAGTTTATTTTATAAAAAAAAAAACTAAATAAATAAAGTGCACCAATATTATCACTACGATTTCACTACGACCTCTTATGAGAACCAGGCTGAAAAACTTATGTGCACCCTTGCATCTCTGTGCTCTGCAAAGTAAATGCTTTAAAACCCTTTGACATAACAGGGGCTGTCCAGGGATCCCAGCCATTTGAATAATGAATTTGCAATATGTTGAGAACAGCTGTCTACTCGCCAGAAATTAAATGTTCTTCAAGACGGACACATCAAGGGACGGCCTTAGACATAGTTATTTCATATAATCCAATGCATTTATGTTCACTGGGATTTCCTTGTATTTGACACACGCTATAATCAATCTATGCTCCTGTTGCATCCAAAAAGCCTGTAGAACCGCAATAATCCATTTCTTTTCAGGCCTGTGTTTTCTGTGCCTTAAGGCCTCATATTTAATTCAGGACTTGTGTATTTCTTATGATTCCAACATCTGCTTGATCCCTGAGCCAGCTCCCTCTGTCACTCAACCTGTGTTCAATAATTTCTGCCATGACCCTTCTGAGGCCGTGGCGCTCCCAGCTTACCACAAAATTCAAACTTTGCTTTGTGACAAACAAGCAGTCATGTGACTGGTGTTTTGGTAACGTGCAAAGGATAAGAACAGATATCCAAACAAAAAAGGCTTTGAGAAGAACCGTACTACAGTACATATGAAGCTTTATATTGAAATCTATTTTAACATATAAGCTAAGGGCAAATACAGCATAGATGGGAGACACTTTTTACCAATATGAATATTTCTCAGGCTGGGATTATTTGAAGTCAAATTACTCTATGTACATAAACATACAGTAAATTCTTAGCTATCATTTAAAAAAATTATGGCAACAGGATTTAATCCAGTATTCAATAAAATAATAATAATAATGAAAGTCAGTGTGATCCAGTGTTGTTTTCATCACCATTAATTTTATTTATATGGACGAGAACAGTTATTCAAAATATCTTTTGTCTTACTTCATGGGAAAAAGGAAGCTTATTAGAAAAAGTCATTGAATGTGTAAATATGACACAAGCTCTACATTTAAATCTATTTTCACATATAAGCTAAGAGCAAGTACCGCATAGATGGAAGACCAGGGCTAATTGTCACATATTTTTTCTTAAGTGAATATTTCTCAGGCTGGGATTATTTTAAGTCAAATTATGTACCTATACCTACTTAAATCTTGGCGCACTCTAAAAAAAAAAAAAAAAAAAAGAGTTTTTCATACTTTTTATGACAGCATGCTTGAATAGCGGGGCAAGTTGTTGCACTTGGAAATCCATAGTTTGACACTCAATTTAAAAGAAGAATACCTTTTTTCACCCTAAATACTAAAAATGATATGCTATCTAAAAGCCTTTTCAGCAAAAATTGCTTTTTTAAGAGTTACACAATTATGAAACACAAAGATAGACAATAGACAGCAAAAAAATGAAAATGTAGAATTTTATTAAAAATGTATTTGATAAAATTACAAATACAACACAGGTCAGCTTACCCCAACCTGACAAGGAAACTTATTGATTGTTTGGAAGCTGAATTTAATGAGAAATGTCTAACATTATGAACTACGCGTTTGAAAGCAACATAGTGATTCACCACTAGAGAAAACAAGCATTTATGCAATAGATATTGATAATGCCTTCCCTGTGTGACAACTAGCCCAGTCTCTCTTACCTGAATAGAAAATAAATATCTTCAAACATTGTTAAAAAACAAAGACCCCTAATGAACATTAAAAAATGGCGCTAATATGGAGGCAAATTGTGAGCAGACGCATTTACTTCACGCAGATGTGTTGACACCATGGAGGTGACTGAAGCGGTTCCTGGACGCAGTCTGAGGTATCGGGCCAGTGTCTATAAACAGATGCTGCCCAGTGACAGTCCTTAAAGGGTGAGGCAGAGGGGCCAGATGTTGGGCTGACCCCAGGACCATGGGACCTGCTGACAGGCCAGTGAAGTGGATGAGACTTGGCAGCCAGCAGTGATCCAGTGGCACCCAAAGCAGAAGGTGAAGAATTTCCACATTTCCCCTTCAAACATGGCAATAGCATGACTGCTGGTCAGTGGCACTGATGCTTGTCGAAGATGTGGAATTCAGCACAAAACCCTGCCAGAATTCATCACGTCGAAGCATAGTTAGCCGAATGAACAAGAACAACTCCAGGCTCTGCCACTTTGCATTGTGCTCAAATCCAACAGCTGTTTCTTGAGCGATTGCAGATGCAAAATAATGATAATAATGGCTACTTACAGTTCACTCCATGAAGTAAACAAAGCTATGACCACACCCAGAAACATACGTGCTCCTCCTAGTAGTTGGGAAATCGATACACTGGACAAAAAAGGCCCGATAACTCTAAAAATAGAATTCTCTGGCCTGATTGTGAGTTCCTAATCAGTAAAAGTATACTAATATTGTAAGAGAAAAACAGCAAACTAATTTAAATTATATATACACATATATGATTAAATAATATATATATACACACGCTACAGTTTTTTCATATTTTGCATTCATTTGATCAAAAAATAAGTAATACTATTATTACAATGAAATATAATATTATTACAAAAAAAACTATAATATTTTAATGTAATTAATTCATGTAATGGCAAAGCAAAATTTTCATCAGCCATTACTCTAGCCTTCAGTGTCACATGATCCTGATTTGGTGCTCAAAAAACATTTCTTATTATTATCAATGTTGAAAACAGCCGTACTGTTTAATATTTTCGTGTAACCGAGGATATATTTCTACAGGATTCTTTGACGAATAATGAATGTAACGAATGTAATTTCTGTGAATTTTGATGAATTCAATGTATCCTTGCTTAATAATACTATTTATTTCTTTAAAAGATAGAATCTAGATAGAAGATAGAACCTAAATCTCGTGCACTTTGGAAAAAAGGTAAAGAGAGCAATGAAAACGTATGAAAAACCATAGCTGTGAAAATAATCTGTCTATAAATACGCCTTCTTAAAAAAGAGACGGCAAGAGATTAGATCAGCGAGACGTTTCTCCCAAGTATACACAAGCATGTCTTCTCCTATCGCTTCATCTCATTAAGTGTTCCAAATCAGCATTTGTCCCCTTTTTAATTTGGCATGTAAAATCTCTGGCATTTTGACTGTGTGCATCTTGGCTCTTAGCACTCCAGTCAAAACTGTCTTTGTGAGGGAACTGAAGCCTGTGGCGGTTTCCGTGGTGATGGATGAATTTGGAGACATGTGTGCGTGAGTGAGTGTGTGTGTGTGTGTGTGTGTGTGTTTATGGCGAGGCTGGCCTGGAGTGGTGCGTGGTGACAAGATTCCCTCTCTAGCTGTGAAGTGCGGCATGGGCTCAGTTCTGCGCCCTGGACCGGCATCAGCGGTGGCGGCAGCAGCCCTGCAGATCTGAAGCCCATCACACACTCTGCACCTCTATCAATACCATGAGCACACACTCCCTCTGACACCCCACTCAACAACCTCAGCTAGCATGCCTCAAAGAAGAGGCAAACCAAAATAAACGCCATGCAGAATGGTCTAGCATTTTCTAAAAATGCAGACAGTACACTCTAAAAAATGCTGGGTTAAATACAACCCAGTGCTGGGTAAAATAGGGACAAACCCAGCAATTGAGTTGTTTTGACCCAACCGCTGGGTCAAAACAGCCCAATTGCTGGGTTTGTCCCTATTTTACCCAGCACTGGGTTGAATTTAACCCAGCATTTTTTAGAGTGTAGGCTGCATTTATTTTGATCCAAAATAGAGTAACATTTATTTTAAATATTGTGAGATATTAATAGAATTTAAAATAACGGTTTTCTATTTGAATATATATATTAAATGAAATTTATTCATGTGATGGCAAAGCTGAATTTTTAGCAGTCATTACTCCAGTCTTCAATGTCACATGATCCTTCAGAAATCATTCTAATATGCTGATTTGATGCTGAAGAAACATTTCTTCTTATTAAAAATGTTAAAAACAGTTGTGCTGTTTCATATTTTTGTGGAAATCTTGATACACTACCAAAAGTTTGGGGTAAATAAGTTTTTTTTTTAAAGAGAAATTAATACTTTTATTCTGCAAGGACACATTAAATTAATTAAACATGACTGTAAAGACATCTATAATGTTACAAAAGTACCAAAGAATCCTGAAGAACGGGATCACTATTTCCAAGCAGCAAAACTGTTTTTAACCTTGATCATAAAAAGAAATGTTTCTTGAGCACCAAATCAGCACATTAGAATGATTTCTGAAATATCATGTGACTGAAGACTGGAGTAATGACTGTTGAAAATGTAGCTTTGCCATCACAGGAATAAATTACATTTTGAAATATATTAAAATACAAAACAGTTATTTTAGATTGTAATATTATTTCACAATTTCACAGTTTTTACTTAATTTTTTGTCAAATAAATGCAGACTTGGTGAGCTAAAGAAAACTTTTTCAAATACATTTTAAAAAATCTTAATTATTTCACATTTTTGACTGCCAGTATATATTGCGTATTCACACCTAGTGGTTTGGATGCAGAAAGTTTTCCGTTTTTACAAATTTGTTACATCTCATCAAATGTATGATTGCAAACATAATTTTAAAGTGTTATTTATTTGTAAATCTTTTTTTAAAAGAGGAATGACTGAATTCACCTCAAAAATAGTTGCAAAGCTCATCAGGCATTTCTGTAGGTCAGGTGCCTAAGGCAGAGTGTATTAGAGCTGTGGCGCGACCAGCTCACAACAGGCCGTTCGTAGGTGTCTCATCTACACAGAACTGTGAAAATGTGCCTCAAGGCCACGGAAAAAAAAAATGAAAGGATGTATTTAGAAAATATCTCACAACAACCTCAAAAGCAGTAGAGGTCACGTAGAGGATATTAAAAAATTAGACAGGACAAAGTCCTTTTCTAAGAAAGAAACTGTCGAGGAAAATCTGCACCATGTTATTGAAGCTTTTATGCGTAAATAAAAATTAAATCTTAATCCTAAATAGATAAAATGTCCATGAAGCTGGATTTAAAGTATATTTACAAGCTGTTTAATACAACAATCTCATATATTTTGTGTATAAATTATTATTGTGAGGTTTTAAATCTATCTATTGTATCTGTTACTAATAATTTGTCATTTTTTACAATCATTTTCTTCATGCAAAAATGAGACGCATGTGAATTTATATATCTATCTTAATACACTGTCTTTTCACCTAAAGATATATTATCAGTTGGCTCGGCGCTGAGGCTGATGTCCAGCACTTGTCATAGCCTGTGAGTGTCAAGCGTGTCACAGGGAGTAACAAAATGACAGCTCAAAGCGTCTGCAAAGATGAAGCCCCAGGAAAAAAACACATACAACTGATAGAAAAATCCCAGCTCCAAAAGTGTATCAAAGTGACTCCTGTCAGCCTCACGTCAGAGGGAGGGAAAAGAACTGTTCATTTCTTCAATCTAATCTGTCCATATACAGAAGGCTTTGGAGATAAACTTTCAGACTTGAAACCAAGGTTATTATTATTATTATCTAAAACTAAAACTTAAAACATAAAAAACTACTTGAAATAAAATAAACATTAACTGAAATAAAATAAAATCATATTCAGCTACCAACTTTTCAGCTACCAACATTTCTCTCTTTTTTTTTTTTTTTTTGAAGTACTAAATAAAACTAAAACTAAATAAAAAAAACTATACAGACATATTTCAAAAAATTAAAATTAAAAAATTAAAATTAAAAAAAAAAAATTACTAAAACTTTAACTAAAATTAAAATGAAAACTGTCAAACAAAATCGAATTAAAAATAGTAACAAAAACTATATGTATATCAATGATACTAAAATAACACTGAAACATCAGCAAACATCATATAAAGTCCCATATCAAATCATCAATAGAATACACTTGAGACTTCATAAAAAAAAGACAAACTCATTCTAATTTTTAATCAGCTTTTTCTGTGTCAAACTTACTATAATAAACATTAAACCAAACCAATACAACGTGTCTGACATAATACTGCAATCTAAAAACATTTTCTTGAGGGACTGTGAGCAAACTAATTGAAATGGTAATGAAGTGAGCAGTATTACAGCACTAATATTCAAACACAACATAAACTACAGCAGACAGTTTCCACAGGGCACACCAAACTACCTAAACAGTCGTAATATGTAAGCAAACACATGTCTCCACACTACTCACATTAGACAGGGCAGAATCTCCGGGCTTCACATGGCAAAAATCTGCAGCTTTAGGCAATACTAGGCCTAGGCAACAAAAATATGTTTTTATCCCATGGCCATAGCATGTCCTGCACTATGGGTTACTTGTAATTTTAGTGTTAACTGGAGTAACAAAGGCATTCATGCATTACTATTGCCCCTTGAGATAGGAACAGGCTCTTTGGTTCCTGTCAGCTGAACTTATCGTACTCACCCAGGCGGCCTCAAAAGTGAAACGTCGCTGTAGAGACTTTTATCCTGCACTACCAAAACATTGCTCTTGTGACATTCTCACTTCAGTTTAGAGGATTCCGGCTTCAGAAGACTAGTGGACAAGTAGAAATGACTAGTTTTGAATAATTAGTGTAAAAATGAGTGTCCATTTTCATTATACAAACAAAGAGCAGAGAGCACATTCTGGAAAAAAAAAAAAAATGTTTTTAACAACATGATGGTGAGGAAATGACCATCAGACCTTCATTTTGGGTAAAGTTTCTTATATAATATTAATAGATTTAAGTAATTATAGTGTAAAGACCCTCAAAAGAGAGAGTGATGTTACCCCACTGTCTTTAAAGTTTTACTCTACACAAGTACTTACAGAGAGTAATATCAAGGAAATAGGGATGCAAGATATCTCAATTCTGTCCAATCGCCCAATAATATTATTTTTTATTTCTGAGAAGCTATAATTGACAATATTAAAAAAAACAAACACTAAAATATTAAAGTGGCTGACACTTTGACTACCAAATTATATATACAATGCTAAAGACTAAAATGAATCATTGTAAATGCTACACATAAATTAAGGCATCATAATATTATAATGCGTAGCATTAAAGTTATAATCTCACAATTCTGTGAAGAAAAGTATAAATTGAGATAAACTCACAGTTGTGAGAAAGTCAGAATTGCGAGATGTAAACTCAGAATTCTAAAAAAAAGTTTGAATTGTGAGACATACATTAAACTCAGAATTGTAATATATAAACTCAGAATTGAGAGGTGAACTCTCTAAAGTCAGAATTATGTTATGACTTTTTTTTTATCAGAAGACAAAAAGTCTTTTTGAGACAAAAAGTTGCAGTTACCTTTTGTATTTGTATGTATTTATTTATTTTTTCCGTGGCAGAAATGGCCTTCCATAAATAACCAATGGCGCATTCATCTGTTTTGAAGGAAATCGAACTCACTTTTAGTGCTACTCAGATTCACTTCAAAATCTGCTGCAATATGTGCAACATCGTTACTTCCTTTTTAAAATATGTTGGCCACATATTTTATTATTATTTAATTTCTTATAAAATAATTAGCATTTTTAAATGTTTCAAATTTAAGCAAGTAATTGATAATGGTATATAAATGTTAAAATATTGAAATGAACATGCACAATTATATACCAATAAATTAAAATAGACAACAACATACTAATAAAAATGATAGGATATTCACTATAAAAATTGACTTAGCTGTTTCAATGTACTAATTTCCATTACTTTCCAGGGCATGAAGTCACAATGACAGCTAAAATTCAAATGATGTTTCCTTTCGAGAAGCAACATGTACAACTTATAGAAGTGGCTCACACACACATTTGTTCAAACATCTAGATACATTACAAATAAATATATGCAGTATTTATGATATCTCTGCCTCTACAGGAGCTTTATACCCATTTTCCCTATGTTCTTTTTATATAGCCCATAGGAAATCTCTGGAGAGCCTTGAAACAATGATTAATAAAGCAAGATCTCCCTCGAGAGAGAGGAAGACTCAGCTTTGAGCTCTCATAAGGGCACCGCCACCCTGCCACATAAAGTGCTCGCATGCAAAGTTCAATAACTGTGAAGAAAGAACTATTAAAGAGGACGTACAAAGCAGTGACCTTGACAGACAAGTGTTCTTCATTTAGGCAATAAACAGCAGTGGGGCTGATAAGTGTTCATTGGCGCAGAGAGTAATTACCTATCTGTCAGCATGGCTGTGGCGTGTGTAGTAGTATAAATGGAACATACATAATGTACAGCAATAATACCACGCGTGCCCAACCAAATGGATTATCATTATTCTTGGGCTGAGGTTTTTTTTTTTTATTCCTTTCTGCCCACCATCTCTGGGTAAATGCCTTCTGGCTATAATAATTTCCTTCTAATCTCTGTTCCATATTATAAATTTTCATAGCCAGAACTGCAGTAGAGAATCAATGCTTCTGTATCTATGGCTAAACAGAACACAGGTCTGTTAGCAGCATTGTTGCTTCCAGCTCTCTGTTAATTTACATTAAGACAAGAATAAGCTGTAAATTCAGGGGTGATTGACTGTAAGGCCGCAATGTCATGAAGAAAACTGCTGATAACATGCAAACCAGGCAGCATATAAAAAAGCCTTGCCTCTTTGGGGATTGTGGGTATTCCATGTCGTCATCATTAGCATGTCGCTATGTCGCTAGGTCAAACTGTAATCATGAAAACACATGCTTCTCATTCAAAACCCTTTTTGTGGTCAGGCTGGATTACAAATAACCATTTTGTGTCTGGTTGGCAAGCAAACAAATCAAAGATTGTCCATCTTTCAGACTGAAGATGCATGCAGCAAATCATGTTCATACTTACAGTGACATATTCTTTTAAAGTTTGGCATTACAGGTCTTGAGGTGGTCATGTCATGGCCCAAACTGCCCTGCAGCTTCTGAGACATCACTGCTCCTTTGACATAAAGACGAGACAACGTGCTGCAAAAGCACTGTAAGAGGACATTTTCTGTGATTCAACCTGTCTCAAGTGTGTTGCTTGACACAGACGCCTAGAGATAGTGGAACTTCAACAGATCTCTGCAGAGTAAAAAACACTGTTGTTGTTGTTGTTTTGTTTTGTTTTTATTTTCAACCACTACACATAGTGGGATACTAGTTCGGACAAAAGTAACCAAACTTTTTTCATTGACTGTAAAATAGAATGGTATTGCTTAAGCACAAAAATACTGTATTAAATGCGAACAAAATAATAAATAAATAAATGAATAACAGGTCTCAGCATCCCAATTTTACTAATGTAACCTTCGTGCATTATCAATCTATAGAATATACATGGGCGTAGAATACGTGGAAGGCACAGGGGACATGTCCCCTCCACTTTTAATAAAATGTAAATTTATCCCCCACACTTTTTTTGGGCAAGTGTGTTCATGTAGTCATAGAGGTTCTCAGGGACCAGTGTGAATAAATCTAGATTTAAATACAAAGAGAAAAGATGCATGACCCTATGTTTTATTCATATCCAAAACGAGGCGATGTGAACATTATGGAACGTTAAACACTCATGCATTGTATGTTTCATTCATACTCGAACCAGGAACACAGAAAACGTTTTGACTGGTGAAACGTGAAGACAATAAACACACGGTTGCGAAATACAAGATTGCTGCCTTATTCTGTGATAAAAATGGAAAAAAGTGTTTGTATATAATAGTAGTGTAAATATGTGTATAAGTAAACCAATCCTAAAAATGTCATTAGGAAAAATATTATAGAATACAAATTATTGATTATTGTCCAGCAGTGTATTTGATTTCTTAACCAATTAAAAGTCAGATATAAGAAAAAAAATAAAATCTGTCAATTAGTCATTAGTCAAAAGTCAGATAAAACACTGATATTACCTTAGATATTTTATTTCCATGCACTGCGCAAAGACCTGATTATCTGATAATAAAATTCATTGTTTTGGTTATTATTACATTTATCTATTAGCTGTTTCATACCTAATCTAACTGCTGGGCAAATTACACACTGAAGCTTCCTGTAGCTCAAACAGAGGAGAATGGTGCTAGCAATGTCACAGTCTTCAGCGGGTGTGCCCAGGAGGGCCACCAGATGACTGTTCTGTGAGCACATGGCTTGTGTTGTGTTTGTCTGTTGCCATGTGCTCTCTCCTGTCTATTGTCTTGCCCCTCCCATCTTGTTACCTCGTTATAGTTTAAGTTGCTCCACCTGTGTCTCCCTCGTTAGCCTCCTCGTTTGGTTCCTATTTATTCTCCTGGTGTCTGTCATCCTGTGCTGATCTGTCATTTCTCATTGTGTGTGTTTCGTGTCTGCATGTGTGCAGCTTTAGGCCTGCCTGTCTGTTTTTCCCCTTCGGGGTGGTTTGAGTTTGTTTTTTGTTTCATTTTTATTATTAAAATAAATAACCATTTCTCCTGCAATTGAGTCCTCGTTTCATCTCCCCACACGCACCGTGACAAGCAATGCCAAGGTCATGGGTTCGAGCCCCAGGAAATGGATGACCTGCTAAATTGTACATCTTCAATGCAGTGGAAATCACTTTGGATAAAAGTGACTGCCAAATGAATACATGTGTTTAAATAGGGATTTAGACCAAACTCTACAATATAAGCAAAAATCATAGTGCCACTGATTATTACCATTAATTATGATGATAACATCATACAACACTGACAAAGAGGTCCACACATGAACATATTCAAGGGTTGTTATTATAATGGTAAAGGATGTTATCTGATGAAATGAGGCCTGGGTCATTTCTGTATCCTGACACAGCAGGGAATGAAGGATGCCCCTGTAGCACTGAGATAGCAATTTCACCACCGCAGGTCAAATAGAACATGACAGGTCAGTGTTTAGCTAGACTGACATCCTAGAGAGATACAGCAGAGATTTGAGGGTCGAGCGCACAACAGGAAGGTTGCTTACAGGGCATTGTTTTCTCTAAGAGGGCACCAATGAAATGAACTTCTCTGCTACACAGAATGTTACTATAAACGCATTATGCATTCCAAATCTCTTTAAGCATGCTGTGCTTAAATCTGAACAGAATACATAATTAATATAACCAATGATATAGGCTAAGTCTTTCCATGTGGAATAAACCATTTTTTTTCATTTTTTTTTCATATTTAATGTTTTATGTAGACTAACAAATACAGTAAATACTGAAATACTGTACATGGGAAGCAGACAAAAACATTTTAAAAACATAAGATAGCATCTGAATTGTTTGGGAAGCTTTCCAGTGGCATCAGAAAGTCCTTTTTTTTCTTCTTCTTGTGAATCATCTTTTTACAGGACAATTTCCTTTTGAAAAGGGGGCAAAAAAGGTGCTAACGATAAATGAAAGCCAAAAATCTGCTCGACACATTATGTCAACAGACACAGCAACCCTGTGTTTTGGTCTTTGATGGATGTGGCAAAGGATTCACTTTTTTTGTAATAAATTCTGTAATCATAGTGTATATAGTGCAACAAATCTGATACAAAATGGCTTTTATATCTATCTACCATCACATCAGCATCATTCTAATTGTGACCCCATATTTAGAATCTTCAGATTAGACTCTAATTTAAAAAAAAAAGAGTATAATCTCGGATTTTTACACGTTTCCCCTGAGTGCAAAGGTCACAGTGGGAAAGCTAAAGATTTGCAATCTTGCAATGACTCTAAAGAGCGTGATGTGGGATAGACTGGATGAAGATGCATTTATGCATTTAAAAAAAAAAGATTTTGAAGGGAAAAGGCTGTGAATACTGATCTATACTAAAATATATTAGAGACATAAATAAAGTCTCATTTATTTTAAACTACACATGGCCACTACGCTATTAATTTACAGAGTATTGCCATTTGCCAAGTTTAGTGTATAAATTGGCCAAAAAATTGTTCATGAATTGGCAAGATGTTGCCAAAGCTAGAGCCAATCTTGGAAACGAAGCATTTGTGAATCTTGGAACACAAAAGTAGACAATATAAGAGATTCCAGAATAATAAGGTATGATTAAATAATAAAATAGATTAGCTGTGTCTGCCTGCTAAAATTGACTAATGGGTTTACTTGCATAACAGCAATTTCTAGAGAAAACATCACATGAAGCATGGTGTTAATCCGCATCAAATTACTAATGCTTTCTAAACACCTGTGAAAATGCTGTAAATGAAGAATTTTGAGTGGAATTCTGGGAAAATGGTTGTCCATAGGTGTTCACATGGGGGCGTGGTTTGTTATCAAAGTAGGCGGGGCCTCACAGCATGGCTTGCATGTGGGGTGTTGTGACAATGCTTACAGGCTTGTGTCGATTCGAGGTCACAGAGGTCAGGAATGGGGGCGATGAGGTACAGAGGCTGGGCGTTGGGGGTTGTGAGGAATAGCACACAGTATATTGCACTCCAGCTGACATCCGCTCAGCCTTTTTTTGCCCTTTGTCATGCGCCCTCCTCACCTCCAGAGCTGTCAGTGACTTGTCAGAACCAATCAGAGAATCTAATAGTATCTGCCAGCCATGTACAAGTTTGGACAGGATGACATCAAATTTCTGGTGCTACGCGTCAAGCGCCTTATGAAAACAGATGTCCTCATTACTGGGTCGCAACTGCTTTAAAAGACAGCATGCTGCTATTAGTAAAGAACAAATCGCATTGAGTGACTGTGAGGACTACAATTTTACAACTTTATATTAAGTTTACAAAATCACAACTCTAAAATTATATATCAACATTTAACTAAAAGGCACAATTGTCACATTGATTTATTTCAGCCATTTATTCCTGTAAAAATGTCATAAAATAATAAAAGTAATACATATGTCATAAATACACCCACACCCACATATATATATATATATATATATATATACAGAGAGAGAGAGAGAGAGGATATAGCTTTTTATATGAACATATGAATGTATGTAAGGCTAAAAACTAGGTAATTTTGTAAAAAAAAAAATAAAGGTAAAAAAGTAAAACATAAATAAATTAAATAAATAGCTAATGTATGTGAGCCTGTGTGATCCCACATGACAAAAGTAACTTTATTGAAAAGGACAGATTGCTGCTTGTCTGACTGACTTAATCTGTTTGATTGAGAAATGAGACGCCTTCGGCTTCACAAGTCCTTCAAAGGTGGCAGATTTTTTTTTTTTCTGGTGTGAAAGAAAGCTTTTCCTTGTGCTGCTCACACCAATAGCCTTATAAGCTTTATTTATTGGCTTTAAACATCTTTATTCATTGGCTACTTCCCAAGCCTTTTCACTTCACCAATCTGCAACAAAGGATGCAAGTTTGGACAATCTGTCAAGTGTCACTGTCATTGATTACAGGACAACACGGGGCAGCCAATGAGGCTTCAAAATCCTCAACCGTCAAACTTAGAGAAAAGGGTCTCTGAAAATTCCCCATGCAGCACCGCACTTCCCCTGCCTCAAAAGAAGGCCACATTATCGAGCTATACATTCATTTGCTCATGCCTCATGAGCTCATTATACATATCTAACTCCCTTCTCCTCCCACTGTCTTTCACATGGGGATGTGGCATAACAAAGGATTTGCAGGGATCATTGTGCTTGATCTGAATTTTATTTAGCTCTCCATATGTTTCTCTGGCCCCAACTAAAGTCAAAAGCTTATGCTCAGGCTAACACGGCCCACTAACTTTAAAAAAAAAAAGGGTACTCAATAATCACTGAGGCTATTGTGCAATTTTAAAGTTAGAGTCAAAGCACCACATCTCAAATGAGTGACTCACAGTCTATTGTAGATTTGAATCACAATGAATGTCTCACAATACAAGACTATCGGTTTCAACACCGCGCAAGCACCTGTTTCTAAATCTAAGAAATTAAATCTTGTCAAATTTTCAAAGGTTTAACAGTTTACCTATGGAAGCTTATTTCCACCACCGATTAAAAAAATAAAAAGGTAACTGCGACTGTCTCACAATTCTGACTTTTTCTTGCAGTTTTGAGTTTATATCTCACAATTCTGAGATCTAAACTTGCAATTCTGAGAAATTTGAATTGTAAGATATAAACTCACAAATTATTAGATACTAAGTTACGATTGCGAGTTTTTAAGAACTGTGTTCATAGATCATAATTCAGAATTTTTTTTCTCGCAATTCTGAGTTTTTGTCTCATAATTCTGCCTTTTTTTCTCGCAATTCTGAGAAAAAATTCAGAACTGTAAGATATAAACTCGCAATTTTGAGAAGAAAATTTTTTTGTTTATATATATTGTTTATATCTACAATTGTGAAATATAAACTCGCAATTCTGAAAATAATTTTCAGAACTGTAACTTCTGTTGCAATTGCGAGTTTATGTATATCTCACAATTTTAAATTTTTTTGTTGTAATTCTGAGAAAAATTATTTTCAGAATTGCAACGTTTTTTCCCACAATTGCGAGTCAATATCTCACAATTCTGACTTTTTTATATCTCGATTCTAATATATACACTTGCAAATTGTTAGATAAAAAGGTTGCAGTTACTTTTTCTATTTTTTATAGCGTGGCAGAAATAAGCTTGTATAGTTAATCTCTATCATCTTCGTCATGCACACCAAGCATGCAACACTAGCACAGTTTGTCTCGCAGACAGGAGTACAGAATTAGCTCTAACAAGGTCTCTGGTGCTTTGACTTTCACTTCCGAGTGCAGTGAAAGAGCCGGAGCTCCAGATCTGCCCTTAGTGACAATTTGCCCACATCACAAAGCCGTCATCGGTAATCGAGTCTGACTCATGACACGCCGCTCAGAGGGAGAGAAGCTCATAGCATCGGTGCTGGGTGCCTTCCAGCCCCTCGGGCTAAAGAAAAGCGCCGTGCTCTGACCGCTGTGTGAAAGCGCACAACTGTTTCCTGCTAAAACCTTCCTTTACCAGCAGCAGCCATGCACAATTATGTAGGCCACTGTAAACAGGGTTTTTCGATTTGCTGTGGGTTGCAGTCGCATTCACACTAAAATGTCTCATAATTAATAAGGTGAATGGTTTTGCTTATCCCCTATTTTGCAACGAAACATTTCGGCATGTTGATATACAGCAAGAATAAAAATGTTTTTCACCACAATCTAACAATTAAATCGATTCCTTCTGAGCTATTAGCCTGCTTTCTAATGACGCTGAAACCCAATGAGCAGGAACAAGAAATTATTGAAGCTCAGTGATGAGACACAAAAGACTGCTAATCAGGAAAGACTTCACCGTTGATTATAATCTATCTATCTATCTATCTATCATATAGAATCAAGTCTATCTTCCTTATATTTTTAAGCTTCATGATCAAACATCATGATCTAATCTTTTTTTTTTAGCTAATATTATTTAAGATTGCTCAGAAATGGAGCAGATTATTTCACCCAGACTGATCTCCTCAAATCACAGATTGCCTTTTTTGTTTTTGTTGTTGTTGTTGTTCTGGTCAAGTCTACCAGAGAGGCAAATGTATGCAATTAGGTCACAGCGATGGCCAGTACAAGGGGCACTTATTAGTTGACGCTGATACAAAATGAAAGTGATATTTCACACAAGTGAAATAAAAAGAATCAAACAAATAAATTCATAGGCTAATCTCCTAAACAACACGATGAGATCGCAAATAAATAAACGGCAAAGACAGTGAGATGTGCACCACACATGATAAGAATCAAATTACGCTCCAATATGCCGGGGCTGCCCGACGCTGGCCTTTTTTTAATTTGAAAATATGCAGACAGATTGTGTCCTGACTGCCAGGACATGATTATATTTTAAGTGTGTAATATTCTAGAGGGCCCCCTCCACCCTGTCTGTCTGTTTCTCTATTCCTGTTTCTGTCTCTCTCTCTCTCCCATCTCACTCTCTGTTTCTGTGTCTCTCAGCCCCTCTGGCTGCTCTCACCTCTCCCCTGCCCCACTGGCACACACACACAGCTTCTTTGGCTCCCGACATCTTCGCCCACTGCGCTACAGATTTCCTTCTGAGCTATTAGCCTGCTTTCTAATGACGCTGAAACCCAATGAGCAGGAACAAGAAATTATTGAAGCTCAGTGATGAGACACAAAAGACTGCTAATCAGGAAAGACTTCACCAGCTCAACCAAATGTCCATTCATCCAAATTCTTCCCATCAGCCCAAGACGTCCATTACACTATTCCGGTGTAGCTCACGTCTCTGTAGAAAATGTAAAATCAAGCATTTTAGTCAAAAAAATTATACAAAACATTGTCTCTCTCTCTCTCCCATCTCACTCTCTGTTTCTGTGTCTCTCAGCCCCTCTGGCTGCTCTCACCTCTCCCCTGCCCCACTGGCACACACACACAGCTTCTTTGGCTCCCGACATCTTCGCCCACTGCGCTACAGATTGGAAGGCACACAATACCCCAAATCCCTCCTTGCAGCTACAATGCAGCCAGTGTCCATCCTCTCCTCTCCTCTCCTCCGCTCCCTCACGGTAACTGGTGCACTGCGCGCAGAGGTGGGAGGCCAGGGGGGAAGCAATGAAAGGCCCATAGGAGCGAGTGGACAGCTCGAAGCCACACAAAGCCCAGCGCACGGCAAACAAAGGTTGTGTGGTTCATCATTCAGTCCAGTGCCACTCTGGCAGCTGCCTCTGCCACGCTCATGCTGACAAACGTCCAGAAAAACACATGGTTTGTGCATTCATGACCAGTTTAGTGAAAGCCCAAGAGTCGAGACTATTCAGGGGAGTTTTTTTGTCAGCCATTGGATAATAAAGCTTTTCAGTCTAGTAGAAAATTAGAATTGCATTTGAAAATTGTCCTTTAATTATTGAGGTCACCCCGGCTCTTTGGAAGAGGAAGGTTTCTAGCTTTTTCGTTGTGCACGACTGATTTGAAAAAAATGGGCTGCTTCATTTCACTTTTTCAGCCCCACCAATATATTTACATATATTTTTTAGTCTCTTTGAGAGCGAGGGTCACAGCTGCCTGAATAAACCAAGAATAAACAAAGCAAAGATAAGAAGGTTTAAAGTTTAACCAGCCAATAACAAAAGGATGCTTCACAACAAGTCAATCAATCAAAACCCTGTTTAGATATTAACACTGTAACTGTATTTATGTTGAACTGATAGTATAGTATGCAGAAACTTTTGCTTTTATCTTACACAAATATCTCAGTGTCCAGTGGCAAAATTTTAATAGGAGAGATTTGGCAGGAAAAATTTAAGGAATATTCCAGGGTTACAAGTTAAATTCAAATTACACACACAAAAAAAATTCAATTTAAACTCAAGTTAAACTACAAAAAAAAAACTAAACTCTAAAAAAGTTAAACTCTAATAAATGTTGATCGCAAAAAAAGAAAATAAATAAATAAATAAAAATAAAAATAATTTCGACTAGCCCCTTGTTTTCTTTAAAAATAAAAAAAGAAAGAAAAAAAAGAAAAAGATTTGTCATTAAACATTCAATAAATATTCCAGGGTTACAAGTTAAATTCAAATTACACTACAAAAATTACAAGGTAAAAATACAAGTTAAACTCTAAATAAATGTTGATTGTCTAGTCCTTGTCTTCTTTTAAAAATTTAATATTTGGAAGGAAATATTTAAGGAATATTCCAGGGTTACAAGTTAAAGGGGTCATATGATGTTGCTAAAAAGAACATTATTTTGTGTATTTGGTGTAATGAAATGTGTTAATGCGGTTTAAGGTTAAAACATTTTTTTTTTTTTCACATACTGTACATTATTGTTTCTCCTCTATGCCCCGCCTTTCTGAAACGCGTCCACATCGTGACGTAGACATGTGGGGTGTGTTAGAACGAGCCGTTTTAGGTAGGCGTGGCTGACTCTTAACTTTTATAAAGAATATCTCTTTGGATTTGAGACTTTAGTCTTTGCAACTTTACAGATCTTCTTTATGCACCAAGAGCTTGTAACACTCCAAAGAGAAAGGAAAAATTGAAATCGCATCATATGACCCCTTTAAACTCTAACTAAAATGTTGATTGCAACAAAAATTATATATATAAATAAAATAAAAATTTTGACTAGTCCCTTGTTTTCTTAAAAAAATATTTGGAGGCAATTTGGAAGTTAATGAGGCCAATTTTTGCAAAAGCAGAAATGTGAAACCTATTTTATTAAAGCATTTACATCAATTGTTTTGTTAAAGATAGTATTATTTTAGCTGTAATGCTGTTTAAATCTTCATTTTTAAAGTTGTTGGGGTTTTATGGTTTATGGCATTCTGATGTCAAGTTAACAAAGTTGTAAAATTGCATATAGCTTCACACAGAAAAGGTTATAAGCAATTTTCTCACACTAAAATCATGTTACCATGTATATTGTTTACGTCTTGTGGCTAAACTATTGAAACAGTGAGTATTTTAACGTTTCATTTCCATTGTAAGTCTCCCATTGTAACGCAGATTTTTTTTAAAAGTGGAAATCAGGTTTTGCGTTAATGAACATTATACCTCAAATGCTGATTACTTAACTTGTACTGAACCCTAAAAAGCATTTCCTGATCCTCCAGAGCAATTATATTTACTTTTCCTTTACAAAACATTTTTGAACTAATATCCGATCAACAGCAATACTTGGTTTATGTACGGCAAGTGTCATCGCTGTATGTTTGAATTTGGCAGGGTTTTGTCACAGTCTCCAAGTGGGATGCTTCCACATCTGCAGCATAATCGATAACAGATGAGTGAGTCGCAGGCCCTGAATCTTTCATCAGCACACCTCTCTCCGCAGCAGATGGCAGTGCCACCAAGCCCCAGCCTGCATCCAACAGCACCAGGTCCTGCCCCGCGGTGCCCACCGAGAGCACCGTCCTACAGTGCGGGCGCTGCACATGCCACCCTAACTGCACCTACAGGCACCTTCAGCATCCTCCTGGAACATTGTCAGCATCAGGACCCCGAGCCGAGCTGAAGGGAGATTAAAGCCATTGTCAGCGCGCAGCTCTAAGGCACTGACCATTAAAGGCAATGACGCGTGGCATTGGGCTCCATTTCCTGGTTTGGCAGTGTATTTGGGTATTGGGTTGATGCGCCTCACATTTGTCGCAGAGGATCACATACATTTGGTTGGCGATGAATAAATCAGAGCAGCGTGAAAATGGCTTTGTGCAAGCTTGGTGACAAAAGAACATGCCTGTGATTCTTAGTCTAAATTAAAGATGAATATGACAGCTACGTGACAAAATTCCGGCTCCACAAGCATCTGGATGTTTAATATTAGATTCCTGCTGATGTCTGAAGCTTTAATGGCAGTTTAAATATGTACATTATATAAAAATTAACATTAAATGTTATTCCTGTCACATCCTACAATTGTTGCTTCCTTACACACAAATTTTACTGTAAAACAGCTCCTGAAAAATACTATTTACCATAGAAAAGCATCAAGCTTTACTTGTGCACAAATTATTATTAAAATATCTTTATGGTAGATATTTAAACATGTAATGTATAAAAAACTGTGAATATTAAAAACAACTGAATTACAGGATTAAACATTAAACCTCTATTAAAATAATTATAATAAATGTAAACATTTTGTCAAAAAGTAGAATATTATTAATCTGTATACAAAAACAAGCAAAAAAAACATGCAAATAGTATGTGATATAACTGGTTCAGATCATCTTAATAATAATGCGAAAACTTCATCACAGCTTTCTAGACCTTTCTACCCAAATTAACATAATCATTGTACTATTTGCATAATCACAGAGCTTATTTGTCCATGTTATTTATCATTAACAGATGAACAGCAGACAAAACAACATGCTACATGCTGAAATTTCTGGGAATATGAATTACAAAAACAACAAAAATATGAATTTCAAATGTGGAGAACAGGATTGCATTATGAGTACTTAATTATATGACTACTCTTTCAGCCAAACTAATAAAGGCTCTGGCCTCTTTCTCTATAACTGAAAACAAGTCACGGCTCCTTCTGTAACAGCGCCCTCCTCTGATTTTAATGGGAAATACATACAAAACCACAGCTTAATTCGCATGAAAGATGATGATACACCTTTAAAAGTGTATTATGTCCTGTGTATGATCAGATTAATGTGAGAAATTGAAAAACCGAATGCATCTTGACGAAAGGAGTAAACAAAGTATTTTGGAGCAATAAATAAGGGCGTTATTCCATTGCTCTGCTTTCACAGCAGATTAAATTGTTGTTTAAAATCTCTTTACAAGATTACATGCAAATGAAAGACATTGGCAAGAATTTAATACATCTATCTGAAAGTATTTTCTATGACCTGAAAATTCAAACACACAAATATGTACTGTCAGGACCAATGCGTCTTTCCTTATGAAAACAGATATAGTAAATAGATATAGTCTTTAATAAATATGATCAAAATGACCTGGAGTGGATTGCAGACAAGCTGTGAGGTACATGTTCACAGCATGTTATCACAGCCGAAGAAGGGAGACTGTTGTGCAAAATGCTCAACTGCTTGAGTTCATTTGAGCCAGTTTATTTTACAAGACAACAACATCATGCTGCTACTGCATGCATCTCTTGCAGCAGTGGGCGTCAAGTAACCTCAGCATCAAAAATTAACACTAACCTTTGAGCCACAGCTTCATTACAGAGATAGGACAGAGTATTTAACGCCAATATCCACCTCCGCCTTCATTACAAAGTGCATTCAGTATCTAGGCATATTTTTTGAAAAACGTTATTTACTGCTCACCCCGAAAATGAAAATTTGCTGAAAATTTACTTCAAGATGTAGACGAGTTTGTTTCTTCATCAGAATAGATTTGGAGAAATTCAGCATTGCATCACTTGCTCACCAATGGTCCTCTGCAGTGAATGGGTGCCGTCAGAATGAGAGTCCAAACAGCTGATAAAAACATCACACAAAATGACTCCAGGTCAGTTAAAGACTTATGAAGTGAAAAGCTGCATGTTTGTAAGAAACAAATCCATTGTTAAGGTGTTTTAACTTTAAACTATCACTTCTGTCCAAAATATCAGTCCATAATCTATTATAACACTTCCTCCAATTAAAAAGTCCACGCCCTTTCATCCTCTCACATCAAAATCCACCGACATATTTGTTTTGGACTGTTTTTACTCATAAACAGTGCTGGATCTCTGCATATTTATCTCCTGATTTAGAAAGCAATATGTGAATGGAGGACTATTTGGCCTGAAGCAAAGGTTTTAAGTTAAAAATGTAGACATGCAGCTTTTTACCTTACAAGACGTTATTTGATGGGCTGGAGTCATGTGGATTATTGTGATGTTTTAATCAGCTGCTTGGACTCTCATTCTGATGGAAGCCATTCCATTGGTGAGCAAGTGATATGATGCTAAATGTCTCTAATCTGTTCCGATGAAAAAACAAACTCATCTACATCTTGGATGGCCTGAGGGTGAGTAAATTTTCAGCTAACTTTCATTTTTAGGTGAACTGTTCCTTTAGGTGTAAAACCTTTTTTTTTTTTAAAGCGATGATTCAAGTCATTTGGTTATTACTATATTAAGTATTTCATCCAGATTTCTAGTATCCAGATCAGTTCATGCATTATTGAGCAATAATCTCATTTCATTTCCATGCAGCATTTATTGTATGAACACTCTTGTACTGCCCTATCCAGGGTTTGATATATATGTGAGCGGTCACTTTGATTTCATACACCTCCACTGAACTTTCACCCTCCATCAGAAGATTCCCATGTGCGACTTGCACGTCACTATTAAACACCTCACAAACCATGACCCCCAGCACACAGCCCCAACCTGACCTCAAAATCTCATCTGTTCACCCGGCCCAGTCCATAGCAATCGATTTCTCACCTGCACTGCCACAAGGACAAACTCCCATGATTCCCTCCCACCTGAGCTCCAAGTCTCTTTATATCTGTTATATTATAAATCCATGCATTTATTTCTTTCTGGAAAAGAAATAGAGCATCTAAATGGTAATATAGCATTTAAACTCAGGGTTTAATAGGGTCTATAACTGCAAAATAAAACTGGAGCACTTCTCTGGTGAATGCTAATGGGAGGAGACATAAACTAAAATGTGCTGTGGCACAAACGCACCATCATGGATCAGCGTACTTCTAACCTACAGCTGTAAGGACCTTTACTTTCTGACTTAACTCTGATTAATAAGGAGCTTTTAGCTTAAGGAAACCAAGAAAGCCACATGTGCCCAGGCAGACAGAGGCTGGAGACATTAACAGGGCCTTGTGTGCACAGTTACCAAATGGCTGCTGCTTGGTTAGCTGTAAGCTTCATTTTGGGACCTTTTCCTCCCATATTTAATTAAAACATCATTATCACCTCTCTGTGTACTGAGCTGTGTTACAGCAGATACAATTCAGACCGGTTTTCTTAATTGGTCTTAATGGGTAGATTGCATATCACATGCTCTGCCTTTTCTCGCTGAATAGTGAAGCAAAGTTGGAGAGCAATTATTCGGTCACATGCTTTTATGAACATATAGTACTATCATGCTATTTTAAATTTAGTTTTAAATTTAGTTTATTTGACTTTAATTTTAGCATTAAAGTTTGCTTAAAATTAAAATTGTCATCATTTTACAGAAATTTACAGAAATTTTGAATACCGTTTCAATTTTCTTCTAAATGTAAATACAGTGGTAAAAATGCAAAGAAAAAAAAAAGCAAAATAATTACAAAAGTATCATAAAATAATCCAAATGCTATATATTTCATGTAAATGAGAGAAATGTAATTTGTGAATGAATCATTCTTTTGAGTCGAATCTTTCTGATGAACTGGTTGATTTGGTTGACAAAACTGGCTGAATTCGGAGTAGCATACTAACATAAGCTACTACTTTTACTATTTCTGCCATTTAAAAATGTGTCAGAAGTATTAAGAGTAGTATAGTACTATACTTTTCTAAATTCAGAAATCAATTTATGAAGCAAACTGATTTGTTTCTTAAGTTCAACATACAGAATCAATGATTCGGTCACAGCTGTTTACAGCTCACTGGAGGTACCAGAACAACTTAATATACTACGTTTATGGTGTTTTGTGTGCTAATATGAAGCTTTAAAGCTTCATACCCCCATTAAAAGAAAGAATTTCGTTTTTGCATTCCAAGCAAGTCGACTTGGTGAGTATATGTTGACAGAGTTTTCAAACAATTTCAGTTCAAAAGTTGAGAGCCTTAATTACATAAGTCACCTCACATCTTAAACAGGGACCGAGCTCTTTTAACAGATGTGTTGACATTTTCTCCACGCCAACACAAACACCTCCAGTCCGTGGAGAGTCGCAAATCCACACACGTGAGGCAATAGAGCTTATTGCCCGTGGTCTGATTACATTCAGCACCTGCGTGTTTACCTGTCGTGTGTCCCGCACGCGCCCCGAAAAACTTGAACAGACCTTGGAGCAGACCTTGCAGATAAACCATTGTTTAGAGGCATTAATATTCAGCAGGCACCACTGCCAGCACCTTGAACAGATGCACATGGCACATACTTGATGGCCTGATGGAGCCACACGGAGCATGTGAGGCTGCAGTCACATCACCTGTTCTCCTCTCTCGCCTCCTCATTGTTGCTGAGACGAGCGCGAGCCTGGCTCCCCTGGCATAAACTAAGTGGCTGGCTGGCATATGGTGTAACCTCCATTTGAGTGCTAAAAGCTGGGGATTGTTTTTGTGGAGCAGATGTTGGTGGGCGCAGTAGTGGCACAGCTGACTCTTTCAAACAGCTGGGAACTGCGTGTGACCCACATAAAGGGAAGTGGCCGTCTGCGTGTTCCCGCCAAGCAGGGGCACGAAATCATGCTTGTCCCCCTTTTGCACATTTGATTTTTGGGGTGGCAAATTCAACCTTCAGTGTATAGAACAACAAGTTTACTCTGTTTGTCTGTTTGGATTGCTGACAATACAGTTATTTAAAGCTGAAGTGATTTTATTTTTTAGGTTAATCACGAGTAGACACGCCCCTTATTGCTGATTGGCTACACGTTTGTTTTGCTATTCGGCCCGAATCAGTTTTCTAAAGTGTTTTTGAAAAATCTCATACCCTGCCTTTAATAACTTTTTTTGGGGTCATCAGTTACTTACACTCACATCATAGTCATGAAGTCAAAATCCGAAAGACTAATTCGCCATGGGTTCCCTCTCAAGATTTTCCAAGGTTTTTTTTTTTTTTCGTGGGATTTTTCAATTTAAAACAGGTCTGTGGTAAATATAAACTGACGATACTTTTATGTTTTGGTCTACAACGTAAAGTACATACACCAATACTGAAAACCAAATTTTGAAGCAGTTGCTGTATGTTTATTTTAAAAATTTATGTTTGCAATAAGTAATTACATAAGAACGTTTGGGGTGTAAGTGTTTACAGTTTATGCTCTACAAACAAAATGCCTGTATTGTCAAATTATCTTTACCACAGACCTTAGATTACTCATGAACTGAAAAAAAAACCCATAGGAAAATCTTGAGCAAATCCACGACAAATTAGTCTTCTGGGTTTTGAAGTCATGATGGCAGCACTTTATTCCAAACCTGTATGACTGACATTATTCTGCAGAACATAGAGAAAGATATTTTAAAGAATGTTGGTGACCAAATAGTTCTGGTTCCCATTGACTTCTACTGTAATTTTTGTCCATACAGTGGAAGTCAATGGGAACCAAAACTGTTTAGTCACCAGCACTCTTCAAAATGTCTTCTTTTATGTTTCTCAGAAAAGAAAGTCACACAGTTTTGAAACAACATGAGGGTGAATAAATGATGACAGTATTTTCACAACAAATCTGTGTATTCTTTTAAATATTGTTTTATGTTAAAATACTTTCTCCTATACCAGTAATTATGCATACACATCTATGATAAGCTGTGTGTTTGATGATCTTGCCAAATGTGTAATCATTGTGGCTCTGTGGCACTTTAAAAACACTGCATTGTATGATGGAGTATTAGCTGAACCAGTGGTGTGAGTTTATTAGGTGGGGCTATTTGTTTGTCTGACCAATGGAAGTTGGGGGAGTGTTCAGGAAACCTGTTTAAAAACAATAGGTGAGCACCATTTAACCATAACTTGCAAAGTGAGGGAATATGCAATGATATGCAATAACTGGAAATATACCCTACAGTTATCACTCAACCACTTAAAGAAGTTTGAATAAAATAAATACAGTGAAAAACAGTTGAGTTTAATTAGACCAAATTTTGTACACAGTTGCTTGTGGGTATAAATGTTATATAATATAAATATATATAAATATGTTCCTGTGGCTCAGTGGTAGAGCATTGTATTAGCAGCGCAAAAGGTCATGGGTTTGATTCCCAGGCAACACACCTACTGCTAAAAAATGTATAGCCTGAATGCACTGTAAGTTGCTTTGGATAAAAGCGTCTGCTAAATGCGTTAATTATTATATAAAGTCTGTGAAACCACAACTATCGCAGTTAAATAAGATACAATACAAATCAAATATATCCCATTTACATTTATTGTATGTTAACTGATATCCCATGCTCAGGGAATAGGGAGCAGTGAACACTGTGTAGGGACCTTGTGAATCAGAATGCAACAACATTCGATGAAGCTAGTGGTGCAAAAATTACACACATCAGCATGAACAGCAATAAATGAAGCATTTTTGTGTTTTTCATCACACCACATACCAATGGAAAACAACAAGATATTAAGTTATTTGTGTATCCACCCCCATGCCCGTCTCATTGTCATGGCCATATACAAATGAAGATTACTCTGCGCTCGTAATGAGGATGCCAAGGCCATTATCATCTGTGCTTTGATAAATGTTGTGGCATTCTCGAAGCAGATGGGGCCTTGTGTTTGGGGTGGGATGGTGGGAGGGCACCTTTGATGAGAGCAGTTTGCTAGCATGCCTACACAAAAGGTGACTAAATATCATCACTCATCCCAAATGAACAAATAAACAGGACTTTGGCTACTGAATTCAATGTACTTAAAGTGACAGTTTGTCTACAATGAAAATACTTTCATCATTTACTCACCCTCATGTCTTTCAAAACAATTATACTGTAGCTGCAGAAGCCATGAAATGTACGTTATGAATCATGTGGGCTTTTATGGTGCAATTTTATTTTCTTTTTTGGAGATTGACAGCCATTGGTCACCATTTAATTTCATTGTACCATCCCTTTAAGAAACATTGTTTTCAGCACCTCTTGGTTTTTTTTTCTCCCAATAAGCACAATTTTTTTTAGATATTTTAAGGACCTGCAAGGACTTTCACACATGTTTCTAAATACATTTTAAAGTTTGCACACATATATTTTTAGTCCAAACGCAGTGCTCACACTGTCAAGCCCTGAAATAAATACTGCTCTGTTTTTATAGTCAGTTAAGACCCGTTCACACCAAGGATGATAACTATACCGATAACGATAATTTTAAAGTATCCTATGAGAATATTGAAGTTGCTAGTCACTTCCGAAAACAAATTTTCCAGTTGATGAACAAAAAACGTTGACAGCCAATTAGAATCCACCCGACTTTAAACAACTCAGGTTCACACAACTATTCTAAATAAAACAAGTCTGAACTACATCAAACTATAAAGGTTGATCTGACAATTTTTTTATTTTTTTATTTGGTTCTTTGTCTCATTTATTATAAACAGACATAAAAAAGATCATATCACTCCAAGTTATGGTTTATAAACAAAATACACACTTCCTAATGCACAACACTCACAAAAAGTGGTAGCCTGCTTCTCAGCAGGTAGGCGCTGTGAAGAAACGGTAATTTAAAAGTAATTAGGGTACACCTCCTGCAGAGTACCAGTAGGATTTAACCTCACAAAATTCAAACAAACAAACATGTGCATTCAAAGACAGCCTTGCAGCAACCTCTAGGTCACCTATCCTCAGGAATCCAGCAGTAACTTTTAGTGTTGTGGCTCTGGAGGCAAGGACCAGTCAACATTGTTTAAAAGCTCTCCCTCATGGTGCAACCATTAATTAGCTGAGCTGTTTGTTGATTCTAGATTGATGTGTGCCGCTCTCCAGAGAGAGATGTGGGACACCGGCGATGCCTTGATGCAAATCTCATTGATGGGGCCTAGACTCCCAAGGCACGCTTTTGCGCTCTACATGGAGGACGCACAAGCAACTGCATTTTAATGTGACAATGAAAATCATAATATTTAAAATGCAGATGCAATTTTTTGATGTTCACCCCTCGATGCCTGGGGGACAAAAATCACCTGCAGCAACGAATCAAGCCAGTTCCCGATTTCCCTTGACGTGTCTGAGAGAGATGTGTGTGTCTGAAGCAAGAATCTTTTGCTTTTCCCATCAGTTCTGGGATTAATGGTGAAAGAGTTGTAACGCAACGTTAAATCTGCTGCTGCTGTCTGGGAGGACAGAAGCCGGCGAGTTGAAGCAGAAAGATGTCAGAGCAGATTTGGCCTAATTATGGTGCCTCCTCACTGTAGTTTATGATAATGAATGTGATGTACTTCACATTTAGTTAAATCTCAAGCACTAGGCCTACTAGTTCTAACCTTAGACAGTCTTATTAAATTGGTGCTAATTTTTTGAATACACCTTCACATTTTGAACACGGTTTAAATGACGACATCGTATAGTATTATTTAAACAACATTTGGAAAGGAACCCTTGAGTGTCGGAGGCTGAGAATCTACAATAAGTGAAGCTTTATTTAGAGGCGAAAATAAAAGACTGTAATCACCATAGATATTGAGGTGACATATCAGCTCCCCGTAATTCAAATTAGCGGTCAATTAATATGGTTTTTATGCACTATATCCAGAATATTTTGTTACATCCATGACAAAATACAAGAAACAAGAAGAAAAAACATAAATGCTAACAGAGACTCACCAAATTTTAAAGCCCAGGCTTGCCATAATACAATGATACCAGCTCTACACAGAACAAGGCACGATACTGGTGCAAAATATTTATATCAGAAAAAAAGTGAAGTAACATTAAACTTAGTCTACAAATTAATGAAAGTAGCCACAAAATTTGAAATCAAACTGCCTTGCGTTATATGTTTTTATAAGGTTTTATATGTGAGATCAACATCTGCATAAAATTATTCAAAAGAACTCTTGTTCATGTAGCTACAGTGAATAGGGATTGAAGCTTTCAAACTTGAAGAAAGATGTGAAAGCACCATAAAATTATAGACATATTGTTTTTTTTCCCCTTATGAATCCAGCTAACAAAACTATGTTCTAAGAATGTTTTGCTAACTTTCCCATTAAATTATAAAAACATTATTTCTGAATGTTTTCTGAAAGTTCAAAATGTCTAGTTTTTTTTAAATGCTTTAGAAACGTTTTTCTTGATTATGAAAATGTTCCATTTTATTATTTTGCAAACATTATGTGAACATTACTTTTGAATGTTCTCTAAACATTCTGAAACAAGTAGTAACATTTAAAAAACATTAGACGAATATCCAACTAAGACATTTCAGGAAAAAAAAAACATTCCATGAACAACGTTTTCGTGTTAGCACTTTGAGGACATTATTAAAGACCAGATAACTTTAAACAAATGTTCAATTAACGTTACTGTAAGAAGGTTTGCTTTTGGGAAGAACTTTGCCAGAACATTAGACAAAGTTCTGAGAACATTCCCTGTGTGAGGATTTTTTTTTTCTTACACTGAAACTGATTGAGGGTGTCATGAATGACATGAGGGTGAGTAAATAATGACAGAACTTTCATTTTTGGTTGAACTCCATTAAATCTGAACATTGGCCATTTCTGTTTGCTGACTGCACAATATCTCAGATAACACATAATCCACATATTATTTAGACACCAGACAAAACAGAGACCTACTTGGTGTCAAAATCAGATCACGTCGCTTTAGCCGGCCTGCTGCCTCTGCTCTTAGATGTGCAAGCAGGCTTCACCTGAGATGACAGGTGAGTGTCCTGAAGCAGGCCAGACTCAACAGAGAGGGCCTGACCTGCCAAACACCTGTCACTCAGACGAGCCCACTGCGGCAGCTCAATCAGGCCATCTTTTTCCCGCATGAATCAGTGTGACACATCACGTTTACATCAGAAAAGAGTCAAAAGAAAAGCTGTAAGCTATTAAAATCAACCACAATTGGCATTTAAATAATTATGAGTAGTGAAAAAAGTGTGAAGATGGAAGGAAGTTTAGGTGGGTGGTTTGTGACATTATCACTACAGATACCAAGATATGCACAAAATACTGCTGCCTCTGCTCTTAGATGTGCAGCAGGCTTCACCTGAGATGACAGGTGAGAGTCCTGAAGCAGGCCAGACTCAACAGAGAGGGCCGGACCTGCCAAACACCTGTCACTCAGACGAGCCCACTGCGGCAGCTCAATCAGGCCATCTTTTTCCCGCATGAATCAGTGTGACACATCACGTTTACATCAGAAAAGAGTCAAAAGAAAATTAAACTCAAAAATTAAAATCAACCACAATTGGCATTTAAATAATTATGAGTAGTGAAAAAAGTGTGAAGATGGAAGGAAGTTTAGGTGGGTGGTTTGTGACATTATCACTACAGATACCAAGATATGCACAAAATACAATTAAAAAGCTTTTCCACTAACAAGCTACTTTTCCCAACATGTAGTGGTGTAGCCATGTCTAGTAATTTTTACTATCAAAATCAAAGTTTTTTTTTTATTTTAAAATATTTCCCTCTTATGTTGCTTCACTTTAGTTAGCTATAGATAAAATTTGTTAGCTTGTGTATCTAACAAAAAGTTAGCTTGACAGTAGTTTAATTACATTTTATGTATGGAAGCCCATTTCCACAACATAAGAAAAAAAAATCATGCTTAGGTAAATCTAATATAATAGACTTTTTATCTCATAATTTGGACTTTTTACATTATAATTTAGAATTTTTAAATCATAATTATGACTTAGTATGTCATAATTTCACATTCCGTCATAATTATCACCTTTCATCTCATAATTTTGGCTTTTTGTCTTATAATCTTGAATTTTTATCAATAATAATTTTTATCAAATAATGTTGATCTTTTATGTCATAATTATGACCTTTTATCTTACAATTTCAACTTTTATGTCATAATTATGATGACTTAGCACCTCATAATTATGATTTACCAAAGCATGTTTTTTTTCTTATGTTGCAGAAATGGGCTTCCATAAGTTTAGGGAGCTGCAGCTTCCTCAACACTGATTATCTGACAGAAATCACATTTTGTTTATAGATGTTTCTAAGCATTTCTTGAGGGGTTTAAAGAGCTGTAAACATCAGAGGCCCACATTGTCAACAGATAAATTTATTTGCATAATTTCTTGGCCTTTTTAGTTTCTCCAAGCAGACTGAGATTCATGCTGTGCGGAAGGTTATGACCTCATCTTATAATCTCTTCTTATTTGACTATAAGGGGGAACGCAGTTTGTGCCATATGGCAAATGATTACAACAATAAATCAGGTTCCAATCCCCCTTCATAATATATGACAAAATTATGCACTATTTAACTGAAAGAGAGAACCGTTGTGATGACATTTCAGGACTTTATTTCCTGTTCCCTTCTTCAATCAGATTTTTATTTCACTGTAGGGATTGGCCATACAGCTAGTTGCTAACTGATTAAAGGGCCGCAATTATTGGTGGAGCATTTCCTGTATGTAAATGAGTAACCTTTAGGAGTCCTGTACACGGCTACAGTGCCAGATGGACGCTAATGGTAATGGGGTGGAGACTGGCTGGAATAAATCTCAAATGGTCTGGACCCTAGTCTAGTGGTCTCCAGCCAGGCTCTCATGTGTGAGTTCTGTTTGAGAAAGGCATTTGTTGATGTAATATGTTCATATAGTCCAAATGTAGACTATTTTGGGGACATGTTCACATCCTGGTCCAATTAGCAACTAAATGTGCACAGTGATTCACAGTAACCTTGTGCTCATTAGCAAGGGAAGAGTGTTTTTAAACTAAGTATGCGATCAGGTGCTTTGTCTTAGCATGAAAAACAAAGGGATTCACAAAAAACAAAACAAATCAGAAGTGTCTAATTGAAATCCTCATGAGGAATGCATCTCCTGCAAATGAATATTGAGCACAGAGACATAAAAACTGCTATGTGGCAGGAGATGAGACGTCCGTTCCCCCATGGCACTAAATTACCATGACAGCAAGTAGCTTTCCTACATTGCAAAGTGAGTGATCAGTATCATCATTTAAATAGCAATTTGGTAGTTAATTAAAGTGACCTTGGTTGTTCTGTGTGCATCAAAAAAGCAGACACCACCACCTTTCTCGTGCTGTCTGTGTGCGTGCTGTCAGGAGGACTGCTGCTCAATTAAGTCACCCCAGTGACACAAGTAAATTAGGCAGCTGTCGGGCCATGCTTTTCCTCTATTTCTAGGAAATAATATCATACAGACAGAGCGGTATCAAACTAAGGGTATGTTGCAATTTGAAAATCTCATTTTATTCTAGACAATCATAAATACTAAAGGAAATCGTATAGAATTGAATGATTCTGGTTCCTCTTAATGATAACAGTTTTATTAACGATTCTTTTAGTACTGTTTAAGTATTAAATATTTGGAAATGCAGTTTCATTGTGGAACAACCTGTCAGTGAGCTTTAAGTTCACCAAAACACAGTAAGCCATACTGAATGTGACTGATTCAGTAAAAAGAACCAGCCCATAAGAGTGACTGGTTTGGGAATCAGACTGGTTGTGCTGTATTTGTTTGATTCAGTAAAAATAACCGACTCATAAGAGTCATTTGTTTGGGAATCAGACTACACTGGTTGTGCTGTATTTGTCTGATTCAGTAAAAAGAACCGACTCATACGAGTCATTTGTTTGGGAATCAGACTACACTGGTTGTGCTGTATTTGTTTGATTCAGTAAAAAGAACCGACTCATAAAAGTTAAGGTTTACCGCATAACACTCGCGCAAAGTTTGCACGTTGCTTGTGTGATATCCATTGGCTCGCCTTCCTGGTTTAAAAC
>NW_015657969.1:1217175-1226854 GCF_001515625.1 Sinocyclocheilus rhinocerous | reverse complement strand
GTGCTGTATTTGTTTGATTCAGTAAAAAGAACCGACTCATAAGAGTCATTTGTTTGGGAATCAGACTACACTGGTTGTGCTGTATTTGTCTGATTCAGTAAAAAGAACCGACTCATAAGAGTCATTTGTTTGGGAATCAGACTGCACTGGTTGTGCTGTATTTGTTTGATTCAGTAAAAAGAACCGACTCATAAGAGTCATTTGTTTGGGAATCAGACTACACTGGCCGTGCTGTATTTGTTTGATTCAGTAAAAAGAACCGACTCATAAGAGTCATTTGTTTGGGAATCAGACTGCACTGGTTGTGCTGTATTTGTTTGATTCAGTAAAAAGAACCGACTCATAAGAGTCATTTGTTTGGGAATCAGACTACACTGGTTGTGCTGTATTTGTTTGATTCAGTAAAAAGAACCGACTCATAAGAGTCATTTGTTTGGGAATCAGACTACACTGGCCGTGCTGTATTTGTTTGATTCAGTAAAAAGAACCGACTCATAACAGTAAACGAGTATCGTAATATACTTTTTGGTTAATATGCATACTTTCCTACTATATTTTAAGTGAAAAGCAGTATGTGAAAAAGAGTAGTATGTATGAATTCAAAGTATTTGTACTTCCGCCGAGATTCTGTAGTGTGCATCCAATAGACACTTTACTATCCCATGAGGCCATTGGAGAGGATTTGTGAATGACAGTGACGCAAAGCAATTGACAATGGTATAGGTCACATGACAATGATCACAACATGACGAATGTAGTATGGCACGATTTCATTCATACGACACACATTTACATTATACAGAGCATATTTCTCTATACTAATTGTTACTTGTTAAAAAGAAGTACCTACTCGTAAAGTATGTAATTTCGGACATAGTTTTGATTTACTTAAAACAACCAAGCCATTCAGTCACTTAAATCACTGTTCATGATGTATGTTTTTGATTAACTAAAAATAACCAGCTCATAAGAATCATTTGTTCGGGATTCCGAATACACTGATCACGTTATATGTTTTAAATTTAATAAAAGAACTGATTCATAAGAGTAATCATAATGCTCTTACTCACTAAAAACATACAGGTTCTGGATTCAGTACAGTGTTGAAAGCACAGAAACTGAATATGATTTGGTTCCTGAGTAAGAACCGGTACTCAGATTCTAAACCTAATAAGCCACTCGCACTAAATAACAATGAGGTCTATATTAGAGACCTGCTTAAAAACCGAGACTTTTTTTGGTCTGGCAGTTTGTTGTTGCTGCACAAAGTTTTGTAATTTGGGAGGGATGGATGAAATTCAGGTTTGATCTCTATTTCTAGATTCTTCTGTCACCTAATGTCAGGGTGTAATTAATTAGAGCTGGAATCAAGACTGTCTGCACCTCTCAACATAGATCAACTTACAGGTTAGAAACAAAATTTTTCCTCACCATCATTATTACTACGCGATTTATGATGAGTTTAATGCTTTTCAGAGAGTGCCATTAAAAGGGAGACATAAAAATTGGATAGCATGAAATCACTGGGATTGCACATTAATGTTTAATGAAAAGTCTGTGACAACATCTTTAAAACCCAATGGAGTGTATTTAACAATTAGTCGTATGGGATCGGGTATGAGGATTGTTGTCTGCAATGTTTAAACTAACTCAGGAGCTTCAGAACACCATGAATTATTTAACAGCAATGCTAATGTTATCATTTTACGTGTCTAATATCATCTGCACATTCCAACTCACGGAGGACATTAAATCTGACAAAAGGAGTCAAAATAACCTTTATGAGGTGGAAATTGTTCGTTCAACATTTATGTAAATACTTGGTTGTACCATTGCACAGTTGGAAATGCATATTTCCCCGTCTGATTATTGAAACAGTGACAAGTGGAAATGGTGCCAAACAACGAGCAAGTAAATGAATGATGCTGAGAGTCTCAAGAGATCTGAAGAATATAACACATCTTAATGCTTGTTCCTGCAGCACAAAAAACTGACCTTAAAATATAAAAGATTATCAATTGCGATGGGAGCCAATTCTGTGAATAATATAAAAGCTTCTTCTCTAGAGACATACATGAAAAAATAAGTCATATTTAACACTTAAAATAATAATATATAATAATAGTGATAAAAAAATGAGGTGATAAAAGCTTAACACAATTAATCACACCCACCGACCTAAATGTATATACTGTAAAAACGGATTTAGCTTTACTCGTCAACTTTCTAAAAAAAGATTTTTCGAAGTTGAAAAGAAAACAAAGATTATTGGATACTATTTCAGCCTTTCTACTTAAAAAAATGTCATGTTTAATTCGGTTACTTGCTGTTTCTTTGTAATTATTTGTGAAATTTATTAGCAATTTCTAAATAAAAAACTGTAAATTGTAAAAAAAAGTAAATACACCAATTTTCTTTTTCAGTGCACCACAATAATATAGTGTGGGAATTTTCAATGCCCAACTAATATATGCAATTATTTTGACTAATTAGTCTGCATATTTTGTGATGGCTATGCAAAAAAATTCCTATCAGAAAATTAAACACGGTTTAATTGAATATCCGTCCTCCAATTAATGTCATCAAAGTCATCCTAGGCAATCTACGATCCCACAATCTGTTTGTGACTCCATGCTGTGTCCCAGACTTTTTGACCACCCAATCTGTCCCCCTTTATTCTCTTCTTTTTTCCATGCCCAGCCTCAGAAGGACCCGTCACAACAGGTAGCCCTGGTGACACCCACAATCCCAATGACAGCAGGTAAATTGCTTGTCAGAAGATTGCGTGATGCAGCCAGTGAATTTTGAGAATATGCTAGAATACAAAGGCCTCCCACAAGCAAGTGATTCCTCGCTAACTGTTTTTGATTAAAATGTCAATGAAGCTGCAGGCCCTTTCATTTTTTGGGTCCAGAGCTGTCCATCTACCCCAGACGGGCCTGGCACTCTAAGCACCGTTTATCCATGATGAAGAGCATGTCATGTAATAATGATTGTCTCTGGGGAGCATTTAGAACGAAGGAAAATGCTGATTGGGACAATAGGCTGCTGAATCTCATTTGGGCACTGCTGTGACAGGTGACTGCTGGTATAAACATGCATTTCTCCAAGGAATAGATCTGTGTTTTCCCTCTCTGCCTCTCTCTCTCGCTCTCTTTTAATCATGTTTACAGCTGCATTGGAAATTTTGTTTTATTCCAGGAGAAAAAGGAAAATATCCAGAGGTGCTATTTGTAGGCATCATTATTGTGCATTCATAAACTTTAATCTTTTCTGCAGGTTCCATGTGTCAGCGTCCTATATATATCAGCGGAAAACCAGTACAAAAAGAATAAATAGACGCATATTGGGACATTTCTACTAAGGACAAATCTAAGAAAGGTGATGGGAAACTGCTTACAATAGTAAAATGGAAAAATGTGCTGTCAGTTTCACTTTTTCACCATTAGATAAACTGATAAGAGCATGTATTGTAAGTAATCCATGTCTAAACTGCAAGCAAATGGTGCTAAAAAAAAACAAGTTTGCTCGCACTGTAATCAACAAAGTTGTCTACAATGCATGCTTGTAGGCAGACAGCTTTGTTTAACACAATAAGGGGTGTTTACAATCAAATCAATTTCACAATTATAAAAGTGAAAATTTTAAATAGCTGGGGATTTGAGGCAATATGAGTGACAATGACCATTGACGAACTTTATGCAAATAAGTGAAGATAGTGGAACTCAAGTGAGTTTGTTTGAATCTTTCAAAGATGATAAGAAATCAAAATATAGTAGATATATAAGTATAAATAAAAAATATAATATAATATAATATAATATAATATAATATAATATAATATAATATAATATAATATAATATAATATAATATAATATAATATAATATAATATAATATAATATAATATAATATAATATAATATAATATAATATAATATAATATAATATAATATAATATAATATAATATAATATAATATAATATAATATAATATAATATAATATAATATAATATAATATAATATAATATAATATAATATAATATAATATAAAAATTGGATGTGCTTTCCTTTAGTGTGGCAAAAGTGTCATTGAAGAAGCAGAGCAGTCGGCATATGGGACAGGGCCTTAGTTGCATACTACAGTCAACTAAAATTGATCGTCAAAACTAAATCATTCCCATTATTTCCAATCAAATGTAGACAGCTTTGTTGATTATAATTCTAGCGACCTAGTAACGTCACATCACGCTGCTCGCAGTTTAGATGCGGGTAAGGCCTCCTCTGCCATTCTCCGTTCCTGAAGGAGGAGAAGAAGCCAGATCGCACACCAGCTGCATTTGCAGATGCTCGTGTAAAACCAGCTTCCTTCACGCAATTTTTTCCACTCGTTTATTTGCGACTAATTTAGCCCTTGAAGCAAAAAAGTACAGCTTTGTTTTCATACTAACAAGGCAATTAGCAATCATTACCAGTACTTTTTCTCTTTTTTTCCCCCTGATCAGATGTGTTTGATGCCAAAAGCGGGAGTTTGAGAGTATTTAATCATTTGCTGAGCGCCAGCGTCAGACAGTTTGTGTAAATCCAATAATGAATGACTATGTAGACACCAGTGTTTGTGTCTAATTGTATTTTTGTGCATGCATAACACGTTGAGCAGTAGATCACAGAAAGGCTGGGTTCTATTTGCATAAGAACAAAGCAAGTCTGTGTTGCTCTCAAATCACTATCTGCTGAGTGGTCACAGATTCCCCCGTGACCCTCTGAAGGCTGTGCAGCAGCAGGGTCCTTGATTATGATGATGATGTGTAATCATATAAGAACAGGCAAGTAGATCTATCTCTCGATCCGTCCATATGTCCATTAGTTTGTCTATCTAGCTAGCTAGATGGATTGATAGATGGACAGACAGACAGACAAATAGAATGATAGAACAGTAGACAGATAGAAAGAAAGACATACACATGCAGACAGAATGACAGAACAATAGACAGACAGAAAGACACAAGACAGATAGACAGAATGATAGATAGATACACAGACAGACAGACATATAGAAGATAGACAACGATAGACAGACAGAATGATAGACAGACACACACACACACACACACACACAGACAGAATGATAGAATGATAGACAGACAGAAGATAGACAGACAGACTGAGAGAATGATAGACAGACAGAACGATAGAGACATAGAATGATAGAACAGACAGACTGAATGATAGAACAATAGACAGAGATATACAGACAGATAGAATGAAAGACAGACATAATTACAGAACAACAGACAGAGAATGATAGAACAATAGACAGAGATATACAGACAGACAGACAGATGGATAGATAGATAGATAGATAGATAGATAGGCAAACACAGACAGGTAAAAATGATAGATAGATAGATAGATAGATAGATAGATAAATTTGTTTCTGCCACACCATCTCCATCTTATAGACAGTACAAGTCAGATGGCCCAGAAAATTCAGGAAATATGGAAAGATCAATCAACTAAACAAAGTCATTTTGGCATGACCAATGATCATCTGTTAATCTGCTCCAGCCCACAGGGTGAGGCCCCCGCAGGACCCCTAACGGTATGACTTTTTCTGCCTGGCCTCATTGTCAATGCAGGTTCATCTGGCTAGGGACCGAATGCCGTTCACAGCAGACCCCAGCCGAGTCCCCAGAGCCGCACACTATGCTCTGGGACCCCCACCGCCCGGCCTACCTGCCTCATCTCATATGAGCAACAATCACAGCCATATGTGAAGCTGCAGGAAAACAGATGCTGTTTTTCCATTTGTGAAATCAAGCTGTTGGAATGGAGTCAGGTTTATGGGCACCGTCACCAAAAGGGCAAATATTAAAATGACAGTGTTGTTTATGCCGAGCACCTCGATTTGTGGCAGGCGCACTGAGTTTGGAAACAGGAGGGTCCTTCCATGATTCCAAGTCTAGGAATGAAACACCATTTCGATCTAGCATGACTAGCCATCTGCTACACGGGTCTGACCATATTAGCTCCTGCACAACTCCAGTTTATAACATATAATATAATTGTATTCCACTTGAGCCGAACAAATTTATTCATGTAACAAGTGGATATTTATTCTTTTTTAGATATAAACAAACTACTTTTTTTTCTTCCAAAAATTGCACCAAATCATTCATGATAATTTAAAAATTAGTTATTGAGTCATTTTAGAGTGCAAAGCGGACTCCATGTTGCATTCGCCTCCATTATTCATGTAATAACTGGATATTTATTCTTTTTTTTAGGTATAAACAAATCGTTTTACAAAAATCATTAATTATTATTTTACAAAATCAGTAAATTGACCTTATTATTAACTCATTTTAGAGTGTAAATCGTACCATTTGACATACTCCTCATATGTTGAACACGGTAGCATTGCACGACTCTTGCAAGCAGACTCCATGTCACCCTCCTCTCCACAGACGGTGGTGGATCTGTCTACAGTGGAGAGGCTCTTTTGTCAGTCATCTGCTGATGCCAACTGACAATACGTGGCAGCGCTGTCAGTTGAAGCAATGCAAATGGAGTGGAAGAACTCCTCTGCATACACTGTTTCACCAAACCGGTCTCTCTCACGCATACAGGTCACAGTCGCTGAGGTGACACCTGTCACTCATGTACAGTGCGGTGAGAGAGACGCTCCAGACAAGCCGCCACATGCTTAAATTTCACAAAGGACTCCAGACATGTAGTAGAGCCCGTCATATTCTGCAATAAAGCATTGAAAGTTTGAAATGCTAAGCTTTTAGTCAGTTTAAAGCATCAGTCTAGCACGTGTCACAACTGGCACCGTAGATTCAGCCATGAGCTTTCTTTAAAAAAAAGAAGGGGATTAACAAAAGGTCTTGATGTTACATTATAGGTTCTTCAGATGGGCATATTGCATTCTGAGTTATTCTTCAAAGTAATATTTCACCCAAAAATGAAAATTTGCAGAAAACTGACTCACCCTCGGCCCATCTAAGATTTAGATGAGTGTGTTTCTTCAACAGATTTGGAGAAATATAGCATTACATCACTTGCTCACAAATGGTCCTCTGCAGTGAATGGGTGCCGTCAGAATGAGAGTTCAAACAGCTGATAAAAACATCACAATAATCCACAAGCAAGCCACATGACTCCAATCCATCAATTAACATTGAAACGCTGAGAGTTTGTAAAAAAACTAATTAATTATTAAGGCGTTTTAACTTTAAACCGTTGCTTCTGGGTTCTCTATCTTTAATGTTGATTTCTCCAGTGAAAAAGTCATCTTGCCTGAATCAGGAGAGAAATACATTACACACACTGTTTAAAACAGTCCAAAAAAGTTCTAAACAAATATGTTAGTGTATTTTGATGTGAGAGGACAATAGGGCATCGACTCCTTCACTGGCAGAATCATTGTTATGGATTATGGACTTGTATTTTGGCCAGAAGAGACTGTTTAAAATTAAAACACCTTAACAATGGATTTCTTTCAAACATGCAGCTTTTCACTTCTCAACACATTAATTGGTGGACTAGAGTCGTGTTGATTATTGTGATGCTTTTATCATTATATGTTTAGACTCTTATTCTGATGGCACACATTCACTGATCCATTGGTGAGCAAGTGCTGTAATGCTAAATTTCTCCAAATCTATTCTGATGAAGAATCAAACTCATCTACCTCTTGGATGGCCTGAGCAAAGTTTCTTTTTTGGTTGAGCTATTCCTTTAAAGCAGCAGAACCTCTATTGTTCTAGAAGGTGAAAAAGGCAAAAACATGATGCTTTATATCCAATCAACATAAAATACAGGCATCAGTCAGAATGGGCTCAAATTAAACACTTCATTTGACAATGCAATGTAGCCTGTGTGAGATTACTTATGAATCAAGATGATTTAAGCCCTAAAGCCAACATTAGCATCAAGATCATCTGCTTCTTCCCTCCTCTTTTAATATCTATCTGGTATAATTCTGGAATGGGGGACAACATTGGTTGTGTAGTAACTCTTCTAAAGTATATCTGTGTGGCACTTATCTGTAATCATCATAACTGCAGTAGTCTTAATACCTGCTATCATGCACTGGTACTGTATGACATTCAGCATGTGTTCTGAAATCACAAACTAGTGTGGTTCAAAAAAAGAAAATATTAAAATTATATGTAATAAGAGCAAATAATAATGAAATAAATACAATAAAATTAAGCATTCAAAACGTTTCCACAAAAATAGTAAGCAGCAAAAACTGATTCAACATTGATAATAATAAGAAATATTTCTAGAGCACCAAACCAACATATTAAAATGATTTCTGAAGGATCCTACCTAATATAGTGTGACAACATGGCCTCCCATTAAGGTCAATTGTATGTTAAATGACCCTTTTAGGGCAATAATGAAGCAAATTAAAGGTTTTTGTTGTCAAATTTTAAACATTTATGCTTATATATAAAAAAATTATATAAAACCTACCCTGTAAATTATTCACTAAGGTAAAAAGTGTGACAAGTAACCCCAGTGTATCAGAGCAAAATGATTAAGACGCATTTCATTGCCAAATATCTGCTAAGCACATTCCACATTTTGAAAATGGCACGGCGGAATACATAAATCCTGTAAATTATTCATTAGGGTAAAAAGTGTGACAAGTAGCCCCGGTGTATCAGAGCTGAATGATTAAGATGTATTTCTGTCTGCTGAGCACATTCCACATTTAAAAAAAAAAAGGTACAACGGAGCTTTAGCTGCCACTTAGAGAGACACAATTAGCAACGAGCGCAGGCCTCCCCTCAGCTGACAGGAAGGGAGCGAAATGTCACAGTCTACAATCACACTGCTGTCTGTGTCATGTTGAATAAGAGGATGTGGAAATGCAACCTGACAGCCAAAACAAACAGGTGACCTCTGCAGTCACCATTCAGAATGATTATCATGAAAAGACATGTTAGCTTTAACAAGCTCTCTTTTCATTCGCTCATGCCAGATAAATAATTAAATAACCAGGAAACAGAACCATGAGAGGTGAGAAAGGGACTTTTGATGCAGCAAAAAGTCCTCAAGACAATATCTTGCCAAGGCTAAAGTGGCAAATGAAAGTCATAAAAATCTCTCTTGATTTTAATGGAGCTTAAGGTTTCAATTAACTTAATTGATCTAATTACTGACTCAAGTGCACATATTTAACATTTGTAAAAATGTTTAAAAGTGGATGATTGAGAATGTGGAGGGACACCCCCATAAAACAAGGCGCTGTGGAGAGTACAATGAAATTTTTCCAATTAATCAAATAAGAGCACCAATTAACTAAGTGAATACTCAGTGAGAGCTGGGTGAAAGGACAAAGGAACCTTTCATAAGTGGCCAACTCTTCATATGAGTTAAAGAGGGCAGACTTTATAATATAGAGATATGAAATGGGATTTGCAGAACCTGATCTTCTTTGTTATTCAAAGTACTGTTTGAAAATATTTTATGAGTGATGGTTTGTACCTTCAGTGGCCCAACAAGTATCTGGACACTTTGGATACACTTAAAATGTATGAATGTCACTGCATCAGGTGACAACAGCACAAACACACTTTATCAAGCAAAACATTGGATTAAAATGACATTGGATAATATATATATATATATATATATATATACTGTATATATATAAAAATTAAT
>NW_015657969.1:1209568-1217084 GCF_001515625.1 Sinocyclocheilus rhinocerous | reverse complement strand
ACACACACACACACACACACACATATAAATTAACATTTAAAAATATATTCTATATACTGTATATACATTCATTACTTCATTATTATAGTATGTATTATTGTAATAATATTACATCTAATATTTAAAATATAAAAATATTAAATACTATATAATATTAATATATATTTTTTAAACTATATTTTATAGCTAATGCAATGAAATTCATACATTTTAAGTGTGTCTTAAGTGCCTAAATATTATTAGTGTTACTGTATATTTGTATAGTTATTAATATAATGTTAATTATGTTTAGATAAAATATGCATTTCCTTATTCATTTATATAACATTTTGTGAATGCTAAAGTCAAACCTTGTAGCCCCAAGATCAGATATGACATATCCAATCAAGAAAACATTTGATTGACTTTTTCCTGGATTTAACAGATGGTGTTTCCATTTTGAACTTTTTGCAGTAGAGCAGAAAAAAAGAGCTTGGAAAGTCAGGCTGTTTTTCTCACATCACTGACACGAGCTGTGGCTTAGATGAAGAAGACGTGTGAAATAATTCTCCCTCGCAAATTTGCTCACCAAGCTCACTAAGAGATGCTGAGCCAAAGCAGGGCTAGAGAACATGCTGCATAATTATTCACCAGTCTCCCAAGCCGAGCGCTGAAATCAGATGCATTAGCTGTTGATTATTGCCCTACATTTTCAAAATTCAGACTGTTTATGTGAGCAAACCATGAATGTAAAGACTGAACAGACGTGGTTAGGTTTGTATGTGGCTATTTTCACTGTAACATATTAACAATCAAATCTTATTATTTCTGCAGCATGTAGTATGTATACTTAGTATAGTATGCAAATCTTCTGAATGACCTGCCATTTTCTACAAAATGTGCAGCACACAAAGCACACTGCACGCAATACTTATCCCGTAATGCAATGCACTTAATTCAACCTTCTATTTCCATGCAGCAAATGAACCGGAAGTAACATCAACCATTACTCATTATTTGATCAGACTGCAAAGAGTATAATTAATTTATGTTTTTCAAAGTATTATTTCAAAGTATATATATATATATATTATGCATATAAAATGCTAAATAATTTATATATATACATACATAATTTGATAATTTATAAAAATGCAAAAGATTTGAAGTTTTAATTTTTAAATTAATAACTGGATGGCACTTATTGAATTCAATAAGCAAGGTACTAGGTCATGTGACAACATGCAGCATATACTTAAAATAGTATAGGTAGAACACAGTGTACAATAGGTAGTAGGTTAATATTCCAATTAAAATTGTATTAGGTGACCATACACCACCAGCCGCCTGTGCCCCTATCTGTGACATCATGTACCTAATTTCCTCCCCCCAAAAAACGTCAGATCTGGCTCGCCCACGTCGCCACGAACAGCGAGGACAACTAGAGAAAGATCACAGTTCAAAACCAGTCAGACGGAAAATATGGAAAACAGGGGCGGCGGTCAGTGCATCTCACCCCCCGATGCAGCAAGCTGCCACAGTTTGACTGACAAACTGACTATTGGAGAGGCCTGTGCCCATTCCAGCCAGAGTTTATTGAAGGTGATTTTGATCTCCTCCATGCGGCCACAGCAGTAGCTATGCCATCTGTCACCTTGATTGCATGGCGGTCTCTCTGGGGGGAGTGCTATGGCTCCTGATCGTTTACAGATTGCACTGCTTTCTCTTCCATAAGGACCACATGCACAGAGCCAGATGGTGGGTATACACGGTTATTATGAGTCTTTATCTCTGTGCAGGAAGGAGTGGAACCATTAGGCCTCCCTCAGGATCTCCACTCCTCTCTGCAGCCATGCTGTTCCTCCCCAAATACAGTCTTCTTCAGCTGTCAGCATCCTGCACGTGACGCTAATAAAAAACAAACAACAATGTGCTCACTCTGTTTAATATGAAGGTAAACACAGCAACGCGCGTTTGCAAACTTTGTTTTTGTCTGGAAATAATGAGAGTTGTTGAAGGCTTTGCAAAATCCTGAGGATCCGTGTTGATATCAGTTGCCATGGAAACTGTGACATCAAAGGTTGGCATAACCAACCGGTTGGTTATTATGGGAAGTAATGTTTTCTCCAGTCTAATACAGCCTTTGGTAACTAGGAAAATATAGTTTAATTATCACAAATAAAATCACCAAACATCATGACCACCGTTTGTTTTGTTTTTTGTTTTTTTCAAAAGTAAGGTATTCTAGCAACATGCTCTGCTTACATATAAATTGATAATATTTTGGGAAAATAAAGTAAAAAACATTTTAAAATGAAACAAAATTTTGTTTGGTTGTTTTTTTTTGTTTTGTTGTTTTTTTTGATGGGTTTGTTAACTTTGTTTTCAAAAATGAGAGCAAAATGTAGTTCATTACAAACAAAATCACAAAACACCAAGACAACATTAAAGGATCAATTTTGTTATGTATACTACAAGGGGATATCTCACAGTAATTCCTGCTTGAATATAAATTGATGATATTTTGAAAAAAAAATAACATGAAACATAAAACATAAAAAAATCACATAAAACAAAAGTTAATTTGTTTATTTGTTTGTTTGTTTGTTTGTTTGTTTTAAAAAAGGGATATAGCAAAATGTACAGTAGTTTATCACAAATAAAACTGCCAAACGTCATGACTACATTATTCAAAAAGGAGTATTTTTGTTATGTATACTTCAAGGGGAAATCAACATTCTCTCCTTTAATATAAATTGATTATAATTTGCATAAAACAATATATATATTTCAAATGAAAAATGTTTGTTTGATTGTTTTTTCAAAATGGGAAAATTGCAACATGTAGTAGCAAAATTTTGCTTAATTATCACAAATGTCATGTCCACATTAAAAGAGGATTTTCTTATTTTGTTATGTACATTACAAGGGATAATTAAATATAACAACATGCCCTGCTTGAATATAAACTGATAATATTTTGCATAAAAAAGTTTTTTTTTTCTTCCAAAAATGGTACTTAAGTCAAATTCTAAGTGTTTCAGTGTGTTTCTCTCACACAGATGGTTTATTGTCTGCTTCTTTTAGTTAAACTCATTGGGCATAAAAGAGCCGCATTCTGCACATTCAAAACAGACTCAGCCTGGTATGAAATGATGGCAGGCAGTATGTGTTCCAAACCCAGACATATGTAGAAGATGACCAGGAGGGTAAAGGACAATGTGCAGAAAGAAAATAAGACATGTGTACCATCAATGCATATTTTTCATGCTTGTTTAGAACTCTGAGTTCATTTGCGATACCATCCAGTGAAGCAAATTAGACAATTTCACACTGAGCAGTCCAATTCTCAGAGACGAACACTACACACACATCTAGCATGCCAATGTCATGTCACAACACAAAGCAGACTTTGTGTGAGATCTTAAGTCTTAAGAGAAGATCAGAAAGAAAAGTAGAAACTGGTCAGCAAATATCTACTTAGAAACGTCTGAAATTGTAATATTATATGCAGGCAGATCATATGCAAAATATGAGAAACATCACTTCACAACAAAAGTATTGGCACTTTTCACAAACAGGATACAAAATGGGTCTTTTTCTGTCAATAAATAAAAAAATAAATAAAATAGAACAGAATAAATAAAAAAAAACTTAAATATCAAAATAAAGCAAAATAAATGTGTTAGGTATTAGTTTATATACAATATCCAATAGTTCTCACAACAACAACGAAAAACATCGGATTTATGCTTTTAAAAAAGTTTTTGAGACCCCAAGTATAACAAATTCTTGGAAAGTGCCAAGTGTAACTGAAAATCTGTTTAGACAGCAAACAGAGTGGCATCTTGACGGCCTCATAAAGTTAAACTACTTTAATTGGTTAATTTCATTTTCAAGTAATGTCATATTTGGCCCAGCTCAGAGGGAATAAACAGTGTGGAGACCTTGCGCATGTCATTGTTCTTTGCTGTTCCTGATTTCCTGTCCCAGGGCAATGTGGCAATATGTTGCGTTGTTTAGGACAACAGCCGGCTATCTGTGAGCATGAGAGCCCTTGTCAGGCTTCAGCACAGTGCTCACAGTGACACGAGCCTGTGGTCACAAATGTGCACACATAAAGCCATTTCAACTTCCTATGCTCATCCATGCCCCTAAAACAAAGTCTCACCATAGCTGAACAGCATCATTCACTATTACACAATTCACACTATTGTGGAATTAAATGTCCTTTTGCACTAGTAATGTGGTTTTATATAAAATATTAAAAATGTAAAAATATGGATGTAAATAGGTAATCATTTATATTAATATATGCATTATTATAATACTTAAATTATTTTTAAATATAATAGTTATAAAATTTTAAAATATAATAACAATTGAAATATAATTTAATACTTATTCCAAATAAAACACGTGCATTTTAAGACTAGCACTATTCAGTATTTTCATTAAGTCACTGTCCTCTTAGGGACCATTGAACATAACATGTGATTCTAGGCTTTACTATCTTTGTGGAGACATTTGGTCCACATAATGAAAGCAAGAACAGACCCACACATAAAACATGCCAAATGCGTAGTATGACCCAAAAATAACCACCACAAAAAGAGGGTCAACTGCCCCTTTAGGGCACCATGTTCACCTGAACTGGGACCAGATTCAGATCTGTGGGTGGCCATGGAAACTGCCATGAGCACATTGCAGAAACAGAACCATACTGTACTAGACTGAGGATGTCACCCAGAAAACAGCAATGATATTAACTTCTGGTGGCTGAGACTGCTCACAAATCTTTTGGCACAAGCCGATTCGGAGTAGGTTTTTAATAGGCAATGAATGTTTGAAAATAAAAATGGAATAAATACTAAAACAGTACTGAGTACTACAAGCGTGTGCCATTTACATGTGCTTAACTTAGCCAAGATTTACACAAAAACCAACCTGCATGTCACAGCTTTTGCAGTTGGTAGTGCACATGCTTGCAGCACATAAAAAACAGGATTAATTAATAAATTAATAATAATTGGATTTAAACAATCCCCTAACACTATGTATTAAACTTCAGTGCATCATTTATCCATTTTTTATGTGCAGTGGATATGAATGATACAACAAATCATATCAGACCTGCGATTTTCATTGGATTTAAAATAATAAAATGGACTTAGAGTGATTCAAACCACATCTACGAACCAGAGACTTTGGTTTAGATTCTTTTAGACCAGACAACCAAGCACAATATAGTTTGAAAAAGAAAAGAAGTTAAGATTTGAGGAGCAAACCTGCTAGTAATGGAAGCAGGCCGGCACAACCACTCAAGACCCTTTACACCAGAGAGCATGACAGCCTTGCTTAGAGTTACTTAGGAGAAGCTTTTCCATATATTTGCTCTGGAATGGACTCATGGTGCATGCATACAGTCTAAGCCTCTCTCGTCTCTCTCACCCCTCTGCATCAGTCTGTTCCCAAGCTGTTCCCACATTTTGGTGAATTTCCCAGGCTAATTCCTTGGCACAGACAGAGCAGAAAGGCTGATTACTTCAGTGTGAACCCCACAAGTCTTTCCAAGCCTCAGAAATGAATGCGTTCAGTGGACGAGCGTCTCTTCTTTGTCTGCTTTAGGAAGCCTGTGGAATGTGTGGGGAGAAGATTTTAATTTTCCAAATATAATTACAAGCCAATCTGTATTTCTTTGCATTGGCCATAATTATTTACATTCCTGATGAACCTAACGTTTTACAAAAACACAGCAAAATTTGGAACAAATTCAAATAAAAACAAAATATTATTAATTTCTTTAAGGGTAAAATAAAAAAATGAGGAAAAAATATTTTTTGAAAGCAGCCACATTCATAAAGTACAACCAAACTCCATCCAAAACTCACTAAAGCATAACAATTCTAAATCTATTCTCCAACTCGATCCACTGTCAATTTATTCTTTTTCCCCCTCATAAATTACAGTTCCGGGGCTGTGTGCAGATATTACTAGGCCGCAGGACAGCTGTGTCCCATTAAAATATGTGATGGTTGCTGATTTCCTACAGCACATGGTCATCAGGCCAAATCTACAGCCAGTAATTGGGAAGATGAAATGTTTAATTGTGCCTTAATTTTGATCAAATTTATCTGTCACCCATCCTATAATCAGCCATTATGCTCACAAATCAATGTCAGTAGATTTCAGCAGGGAGGCATTCACCATTCTGACAGACATGTCTGCATGTCACATCACTGCTCTCAGATGCCCTCAGCTCAGGGAGGCATTCCTGCCTCTTCATGAACCTGCTGCTGTACATTGTGATCCTGTGCTATCACTTATCATAGATCAACCTTGAGAAATGCAGGTGGCTTCTTTAAGTGACAAACTGGATTATTGTACAAACTAAATAATTATATTAAATGTAAATTCTACATTTTTAGTTTGTTTGTCTGGTTTACCTGCAAAAACATCTTAACATCCTGAAAGCAAAATCATTTTACTTGAGAAGCAACAGGACAGCTGTGTCCCATTAAAATATGTGATGGTTGCTGATTTCCTACAGCACATGGTCATCAGGCCAAATCTACAGCCAGTAATTGGGAAGATGAAATGTTTAATTGTGCCTTAATTTTGATCAAATTTATCTGTCACCCATCCTATAATCAGCCATTATGCTCACAAATCAATGTCAGTAGATTTCAGCAGGGAGGCATTCACCATTCTGACAGACATGTCTGCATGTCACATCACTGCTCTCAGATGCCCTCAGCTCAGGGAGGCATTCCTGCCTCTTCATGAACCTGCTGCTGTACATTGTGATCCTGTGCTATCACTTATCATAGATCAACCTTGAGAAATGCAGGTGGCTTCTTTAAGTGACAAACTGGATTATTGTACAAACTAAATAATTATATTAAATGTAAATTCTACATTTTTAGTTTGTTTGTCTGGTTTACCTGCAAAAACATCTTAACATCCTGAAAGCAAAATCATTTTACTTGAGAAGCAAAAATATATGAATTTCTTGAATTAAGATTTCCTGAATTAAGATTTTGTATTTTTAAAGATGAAAAACCTATTTGCCAATGGGCAAGAAAAGCTGCTTTAAGCAAAAAATTAACAAAGTGTATTTATTTCTTTATTTTCCACTGAATATAAGTCTTTATATATTATGCAGATTTGCTTATTAACTGAAAGTATCTTGATTGAATGAAGTTCAGATATATTGGAAAACAAGGCATTTTTAAGATTGATTGATTGATTGATTGATTGATTGAAGTCTTAATATCTTAGCTTTAGGGTAAAATAAAAATAGAATAAATCAAATGTATTTATTTATTTATTATTGATATGTATTTATTAATTTACTTATTTATTATAATTTTCTTCTGAAACAAAGTCTTAATATTTTAGCTTTAGGCACAAAAACAGGATAAATAAAAAGTATTTATTTATATAATTATTTATTTATTTATTATTATTATATTCCTCTAAAAATAGGTCTTAATATCTTATGCAATTTTGCTTCTTAAAGTAAAGTATCTTTTAG
>NW_015657969.1:1207258-1209501 GCF_001515625.1 Sinocyclocheilus rhinocerous | reverse complement strand
CTTACTTAAAGTAAAGTATCTTTTAGCATCTGGGACCTTTTTCCAAACTATGGCAGATAGTTGAAACTTGTTTGAAAACAGTCATTATTTTTGCGGTTCTGTCTAATGCCACTAGATGGAGTCTGTGGCTCTTTTTATTTTATTTATCTCTTTTTCTTCTTTTGACAGAAGTTGACAGTACACAAAGACAGGAAATTATTGCATTTAAATGAAAAATTATTAAATGCTTGCACTGCATTTCAAACCTATGCTAACCAGGTCATGACTCCAACACTTTGTGGCTCTTTTAAAAGTTTTAGATTATATTAATCTGAAACAATGCACAAAACATGACTAAAATCTGCTGCTAAAAGGCAGCACCTCTTGAAGTGATGTCATCAACACCCAATCAGATCTACTGAACTAACTCAATTACCCTCCACACATGCTACAGCACAGGAAGTTCTTGTTTCTGAGGGACAGAATCTGTCCATCCTCTGTCAGCTCGACATTATGGACAAATGGACAGATGGATGGAGGAGGCAGAGGAGTGGGAGAAGGTCACTAGGAGAAAAACAAAGCTTTTCATGCCGCATGATGGAGTGTGATATTTCTAAGCAAAAACCACAGCTCTGCCAAGAGCGTCCCAGCCAGGCTCTGCCGAGCTTGTAGCAGTTATCAATGACAGCATGCTTGAGGGGGCACCCGAAACCCAGTGGAGAAAGGGAGGAACATTTAATGCCTTCAACTTTGGTTTATAAAGAAGATAGTGCAGTGTACCAGTAGCATTCATGGATCTTTGATTCAGGGGAAATCAAATGGAAAATATTGCACTGAAATGCACACAAAGTAAAATGTGTCTAGTCAATGCTTATTTGTTATATGTTCAACAACTTGTTAACCAAGTCAATGAGCATGCAAATTCAGTTGTTCTCACTGAGACAAGCCCATATATTTAATTCAATTAGAAGTCATTTGTTAATTAGGGCTGGGTATCGATTCAGATGTCCCGATTCGATTCGATTTCGATTCGCAAGCTCTCGATTCGATTCGATTCTCAATATTTTTTTTTATTACATTCAGTGAGTATAGTTTTAATACAAATGCTATTGATATTTCTAAAAAATGAACAGTTAACATCAGTTTACAAATGGTGAATTAATAAAAAGAAATTAAGAACCACGTGCCTGTATTTTAAACCTATTCTTTTTTTTTGTATAGGGTCCTTTTTAAACAATAGTAGGGCCCTATAAAATGTTCTTAATTTTTCTGGTAATCAGGTGAAGGCATAAAACATTAATTTAATTTATCCTAATCAAATGAAAATTAAACCCTTTTATTTTTTGGCAAACAAAGTGCTGCACAACAGAGGTTTACTGTTAAAATTAAAAAGAAAACAGATGTGATTATTCGTTTAAAAATAAAGGATTTATTAATATTTATTAGCAGTAGTAGCATTGATTCTTAAGACTGCTAAATAGTAATATATTCTGACAGTTTCTTAACGTTAAACTGAACTTTTATTTTGACGGGTTGCCGTGAAGAACTTGCAGCTGCTGTGTATGTGATATGACGGTAGTTTTCTCAAATGAAACGGTAAAATGCTAATGAAGTGACTCTCAGAGCAGCTGGAGATGACATTCGTGTTCATATCATCATATAGTGAGACGGCAGAAGCTGAAAACACCGCGAGCGTCATCCGCGCTTTAGTATGTGTTAACAAAACAGTGCGCGGCGCCATCCGCCATTCATTCATTGCGGAAATCATGGCGCCATGCGTGATATCAAATTCTTCCGCATATTTATAGTATTACTATAGCATTTCACCGGATCATTGCGAATCACGCGTATGGCCATGATAAGCGCTGAATGAATGACAGGATTTCTGTTGTAACATCGCGCAAGGTAAATAAGGGTGACATCTAGTGGAGAAGACTAATGATAAAATTCATGTTAATCAGATCTTATTTTAAATGTGTGCTGAAATAAATCCCGGAAAAGATCGATTCGCGGCTTTTGAGAATCAATATCGAATCGACGTCATTTAAAAAAAAACCATTAATCGGAAAATCGACTTTTTTGCCCAGCCCTACAATTAACCCTATTTAAAATGTAATAAGTAACTATTTCAACAATATAACTGATTGCATTTGATTACTTTTCTAAATTAAATTTTCTATTTTTTTCCCCCGAAACTGTTGATCATTTTCAAACATGTAAACCAGGCAGGGTTAACCTTACAGTAGGACTCAACACTGATTACT
>NW_015657969.1:1201279-1206275 GCF_001515625.1 Sinocyclocheilus rhinocerous | reverse complement strand
CTTTAGTATGTTTAGTATGTGTTAACAAAACAGTGCGCGGCGCCATCCGCCATTCATTCATTGCGGAAATATGCGTGATATGCGTGATATCAAATTCTTCCGCATATTTATAGTATTACTATAGCATTTCACCTGAGTATTGCGAAAATAAGGGTGACATCTAGTGGAGAAGACTAATGATAAGATTCACGTTAATCAGATCTTGTTTTAAATGTGTGCTGAAATAAATCCCGGAAAAGATCGATTCGCGCTTTTGAGAATCGATATCGAATCGACGTCATTTTAAAAAAACGATTAATCGAAAAATCGACTTTTTTGCCCAGCCCTATTGTTAATGTGACAGTAAACAAAAATGAAAACATTTACTCTGTGTTGCTTTAAAACAATTGACATTTAAAAATAAAAGGCACATTCAAGCATCCATACAAGCTTGAAATAATTCAATTAGAAGTCAACTTATATATATATATATATATATATAGTTTTTTCTGTCTGGATTGTTCTTGTTTTGGGGGGATCTTTTTCTTCTTTTTACTGATATGGAAAGTAGACAAAATGTTGAATTTCAATTAATAATTATAAAATGATTGCATTGCATTTTTAAACTGCTACATCATGGCTTCAACTCTTTTTGATTGTTTGGATGATATTAATTAATAGGTAATTGAATTAGTAGAAATCTGTTGTTAAAAAAAATTGTTGATAGTTGGTCTGAATTAAAATTTTACCCTGCCTTGCTTTAAACAATTGACAGTAGGTTAGAAGTAGGAATTGTGGGAGTCTGCATATTAATGAGTTCTGTGCTTCCCAGGAGGAATCTCCACTCCCTGGAGAATTCCGGGTGATTATTGTCCATTCAGTCATGCCAGTAATTCACCCCACGTGCCACATGAGACGCATCATTACAAAAGGTAAAATAGGGCATCAGATCTGGGACAGGACTCCAGCAGTACAGCTTTACAATCACAGAGTCCAACAATTCCCCTCCACTTTCACTCAGCCATAATTATCTGTGTGGATTTTTCTAACTTCTGCAATAGTAGAACATTCTGCTTAACATGTGGCACTCATAATAATTAACACAAAATTAACACATATCATTTTATAGCCCTTCTGCTGCCAAGCTTTGCCAAAACGTGCCCCTTGTTTGTGCAGTGATCTCTGGAGCACTTCATTACGCCCACCCTGCTTCAACATGTCTTACTCTGACAATGATTTGGAAAGACAAATCCTTGAAGCTGTACTCAAGAATATTGAAAGTGTTTTATCCAATCCTGTCCTAAGATACATGTATAGATGTCTTTCAGGTTGGTATATACAAAGTGCTGTTAAGACAAAAATAGAAAAGGTGGTTATATATCACTCGTCATCCTGAATAATAGAAAATAGAACAATAATGGATTGCGTCATGTCATAGGTAGAAGGACTATTGAGTTACATTACTGCTTGTCTCACACATCCAGATTTCTGACTACTGGTATAAAGCCTGCTCCAATATATAGCTTATTCTGGCCAAGAACCGCCCACCTACAGAAAGAAACCATCTGATTGACATACTAAGCCACCAACAATCGTTTTGTATATTTTTGAACACTGTTAGGGGTGGGCGCATCTAATATAGATTATTAAATAGTGTTTTTTTTATTTAACAATATTTTTTGTTTTTATTTAACAAGGACACGTTAAATTGATCAATAGTAAAACATTTAAAATGTAAAAAAATAATAATAATAATAAATATATATATATATATATATGTTTCAAATAAATGCTATTCTTTTCCCTCTATTCATCAAAGAATTCTAAAAAAATGTGTATTATTGTTTCCAAACATATATATAAACTGTTTTCAACATTGATAATAATAAGAAATGCTTTGCCATCATAGGAATAAAATAAAATATAAAATATATTAAAATACATTAAATTAAAAACAGCCATTTTAAAATTCTAATAAAGTACTTAATAAATAAATGACAATATTTTCACAACATTACTATTTCTTTTTGAACAATTTGTTTATCAAGAAATAACAAATTATGCCAGTATAATACAGCAAAATTGAGTTAGATCTCTTATTTACATATTAATAATACTAAAAGAAAAACAGCAACTAACACAAGGGGGTGAAAAGGCACAGGTCAGTTCAAAACACTACACAATAAGAGAAGTTGGGAGTACATGCATACCTGGGATACAAATCATAAAATAAAAAGGGGTAATTTAGGAAAAACAGTCAATTAATAAATGACTGATGGCTTAATAATAAATCATTGCTGAAGGTGATAAAAGAATCCAATAATTTGATCTCTTTCTCCCTCCATTATATTACAGAAATCTGAACATGAAATAAAGGATATAAAGGCTTTCCAAATATATATTAAAAAAATTTAAAAAAATTACCTTTCAGAATATATGTATTCCTTTCCATTGGCAAGCAAAATGGCATGTTGTTGATCCACTGTACAATGGGTGGTTTTTCCACTTTCTTCCAATACATAGCTATTAGACGCATATAGTACACACATGTCAATCAGTTTCTGAGTACTGCTACTGTATACAACACTCTAAGGAAAAATTCCTAAAATAAAAATTTCTGGTTTCATTGGAACATTTACAGATACCATCTAACAATATTACTATTTCACTGTATTTGTTTTATCAAATAAATGCAGCCTGAGTAATTATAAAAGACTTCTTTCAAAAACAAACAAAATCTTAACCACAATAATAGTGTAGTTATTTTAGTATTGCTGAGATTTATATTATCGTTTTTATTAATAGGAAACAGTTTTATTTTTTTATTGCCATTTTCACTGTTGTTTCACTGTTGTTTGCTGGGGGAGGGGGATGTATATATGTCTGTATAGTTTTTATTAATTTTATTTTATTTCAGTTTTAGTTTTTTTTATTTTAAATTTCAGTCAAATTTTTTGTCATTTTGTTGTGCATTTTACCATTTTGAGTAGGGGTTTTTCTTTCGCTTTTTTTTTTGTTGCTTTTTTTGTCTGTATAGTTTTAGTAATTTTTTATTTCAGTTTTAGTTTTAGTTAAGTACATCAGTGCAAGTTAAAATTAAACTAAATTAAAATGAGAAATGTTGCTGAAATCAAACATTTTTTAATATTTTATTTCATTTCAGTTAACGTTTGTCTTATTAAAGTAACAAACTTTGTTTTTTATTGGTTTTAATTTTAGTTCTAGTTTTAGTTAACTATAACAACCCTGATGACTGAATGATTACTGTAGGAAAAAAGTGTGGCGAAAACACTATGGCTGAAGTTATGCATTTTGTTTGGCATATTTGTCAAGTATTAAGCTTTATGAACTTTCTAAAACATAATCCACATATTTCACTCTATAAGCCATTACTAAAACAAGCTAATGAAATGAGAGTCAGTGCTGAGAGAACTACTGTATAGGCAAATGTGAAATTGCACATGGCGGTCTTTTGCAGCTGGCAAGATAAAACGCTTCAATTTCAGTTCTCTGTAACAGCAGGACGTCTTTTCTGTAGATCACAAAGAACAAGCCAGACTGGATTCATGCTACTGGGTCGAGTGAGCAATGACGCTCAGATGTGTCAAACCTTTGTGTCCCTCACTCAGATGCCCCCACTGATGGCAAGAACTACAAGGGAGGGAGTCTTGGTAACAAGGAACAAACCTGCTGCCCGTCCTTGATTTTTGTTCTTTGATTAAAGAAGAACATTCATGATTTGCATTTTAAAATACAATGATCAAAAACAATTATCGCTCCGTCTGTATGTCTTACAACAAATGAACTGGATTATAAGCCTTCATCAACACCAGTTTCTTACAGTCACTGACAGTATTTGAAGTTTCCTGCGGTAACATAATTACCAATATTTTGTCCAGAATTAGTGGAGCGTGCTGAAAATTGCTAATGACAGATGTTTCACCACTCTGTCACACTCCTTGTATCATTTGATTTGGAAAGCAACATACGGTGTTCTGGTCTATCAGTATGTCACAGACTGTCTGCAAACAGCTGGTCATAACTCAGTTCAGTGAAAACCATTACTTTCCAATGAAGTGCTGGAGACAGTCCAAATTGTGTTTTGGCATGGCCTCAGCCCCCTAATGCAGCCTGCTTGGTGCTGCAGGTAGGGAGGGACAGGACAGGTGCCAGCATCTTCGGCTAAACAAAGCACGCCGCTAGCAGGAGGGGACGCAAATCACCGGGAATGCTCCGAACATGGCGACGTTTCATCAAAAGATTAATGTTTGAATGGGGTTTGAATGAGTGGATCATCTTTGACCTTTATTAAACAGAATGTGCAGAAAGAACATCAAGCTAGGGAGTATGCGAAAGTCAAAAAGCCGTAATGTCAACTCAGATGCAACTGTACACCTGCTAAATATCTCTGATGGTTTATTTCATTAAAGACAAATGTTTAAAACCAATATAAATAGATTAAAACGACTAAAAAGATCCGAACTAAAGCACTCTCTTGGTGTCAAAAATGTGAGTTGTGTCCCGTTCAGAACAGAACTGAGAATGAATTCCTGAATTTGATTAGCAAAGAGGATGTAACATTTTATTTAAGTACAATTAAAATTGCATTGCAATTCAAAGAAATTAATGTAACTAGATGTGTAGTTTTTAATACATTTTATTATCAGAAGGAATTACCTATCATAAATAGCGTGCAAAAATTCCAGAAACATTAGATGATATCAATTATTGAGGTTTTAACTGATAGCTATTGATAGTTGTATTACACATATTTAAATACTTTAAACGAAAATGTCACAGGACAATCTAATTGATCCCAAACTCCTCAAAATAGAGCCAAACATCAATATTTCACATCAATATTTAATTAATAAATGAACAGAGAATCATAAAGTTAATTTTTACCACATTGCTTTTGATACCTTTTATATATATATATATATATATATATATATACACACACACACAGGGGTTAAATTGGGATTTGTTATGTGGGGGGGCTCTATGGTATTGAGCT